>NC_133316.1:10032692-10106006 GCF_012295235.1 Primulina huaijiensis | reverse complement strand
TATAGTCCTTAACGCAGGAACAAGAAAATGGATGCGTCTTACTAAGCAAGAAAAGAAAGGGGCACCGCTTCTTTGTTCGCTAGGCTTTCGCACCTTAGCGTAAATGTTGGGCTTCGTTCCGTAGTTTCCTTTATTTATTCAAAAGACCATAATTCATTCAAATGCATCTATATCAGCATCCACTTCAACCTATTTGGGATGGGTTCTCCCGAGTGCAAAACTTTATTTATTAAATAAATATAAAATAAATATAGGAGAATGAACAAGAACGATTTAGAATGGTGTCTACCTTGATTGAATTTTATACTAGCATCAAATAAAACCTGTCGGCTATTTAATCTCTTTCTGATCTTCACTATAGAAAATGAACCCGCGAGCGGCCCTTCTCTAATCAAGTTGCGAGCCTCCTTAGAAGTCGCTTTCTTTTCTCCTTGGAAGTAGCTTCCCCAGTCCTATGACTGACGGTAAGTAGCAGGGGGATACCATCCTTCCTTATTCTTCGGATTAGTGGGAGGCTGGCTTTCTGGTGGGGCTAAGTTCCTAAAGACTCACTTGAATACTGAGTTCCATCCCAGAAAGCTCTTTGAAATCCTTTCTAGTCTGGAAAGGAACCGCGAATGTAGCCACCACTTTATCTATTTAAAGAAAAAGAAGGAGCTTGATTGAGGAAGAAAACTAAATACCATCAACCTCGTTCCCTTACTATCAAGGCAGGAAAGATACATTCGCATACTAGCTATCACAAACTAGTAGATGCTTACAATCCTTTTTCCTCTCCCAGTACAGTAAGTAATAAATACATCTAGAAAGAAGATATTCTCTAGCCTAGAGGAAAGAGAACAACTAGGATGAAAGGTATTACTAATCTTGATATAGTGACACAGGATGATAGAATGTCACTAGGATAAGCGTCCGGTTAGAAACCATGGGAAGATTTGAATGACCTCACTAGGAACCTCGTTAAAGATAGATAGCTACCTTAGAGAGCTTACACAGTCAATTGATCTATCCTAGGTTGAGGAATAAGGGAAGAAGGCTTTCAAGAAGAGATTCGCTCCTAAGGTAAGGGGAAAATAAGGGACTCATATCGAAAGGGCTTACAGGAAAAAAACTCTATCTGAGAGCTTGAACANAGCTAATTCGTTCTTTCCTAGCTTCTTAGAAAGATACTAAAGGGAACTACCGGACGATGTTAGATAAAAAGAAAGAAGAAGATCGTCCGCTGCATATCATCCGCTGCGCTTATCTTCTGTTAGTTCAATAGCCTAGCTTCCTACTAGCAACTCGGTCAGATAGGAATGCCCATTACAAACTACCTAGGGAAGAGATTCTATTAGTTAGGGTAGCTCGTTAACAACGTCTATAGAGAAGTCTATTCCTTATGCGCTAGGGCGCTCATCCGTTAGTTCAAGTGCTTTCCTTTGAGCTAATCCTCTTGCAGGGCGTTTAGCGCGAGCGTTAAAAGTAGCAGAGTCAAGGCTTTTACAAATGTAGCAGCACTCTAGTATTTAGTCAAAGAATTTACTAAGGGTGGGCGTAGAGCCGGTAACCTGATCGCTCTAAGATGCTCCTACCCAGAACCCCACGACTATTAGCACTGCTCTTTCCTAACATCTACCTAACCAACAGCGACTACCCTTAACTAAGTCAAGAAAGGGATGCGTTTCCCCTGTCGGGCCCACCGAAATAAACCTGACGCACTTTGGTTTAAGGCTAGAAAAATACATTGGGTGTAATCGCTCTGGTTCACTCAGATCCTGCTCTTCATTGAGTTGGCTTCTCCAGAGGGTCATCGCTTTGTCTAGACAGCAGTACAAGCACTCGGAAAGCAAAATTGAAAAAAACAAGTGAAAATTATGCCTATATATGAAGCTATGCATAAAGTTCATACTCATCTGTTGATGGAAGAGAGCCTGGGTTGCCAACCTTTGCTTTTTGTTGTGCATGAAGGGAAAGTCAGTCCGGGTATGAAGGCTACGCAAGAGTTTTCTTTTACGTGGATGACGAGGCTTTGAGTTCTTATTACGGCAGCTAGCTTAGACAGAGACCCTTGACCTAGGAGATGACCTTTTTGCCCAACGAATTGAACACCGCCGGAGTCAGCTAAAAGTTCACTCTTACGCTGAAGCTCCTGGTTAAATTGCGGAGTCTGAAACTACAAGGGACGAATCAACTTAAACCAACTCCTAAACTCAAAAAGAATCTAGCCGGAAACGCTAACTTTGAGTTCTTTCAGATTCCTCTTCACTGACTATTTTAAGAGACATTCCTCTCTAGCTTGGCTCTAGGAAAAAACCTGAAACTCCTAGTGAGGCGGACTCTTGGCTACTTACTTCAAAGTAGTGGAAAGAAGTGACCCGCAGAGGCTAGAGCGTTTCACTTGTACTTCTATAGAAAATCAAACTATTTATTCTATAGCCTCCCCTTGGGGCGCATCGCACCCTTCGCTATGTTCTTAAACGAATGAGACAGCACTCGCTCAGATGTCCTGTCTTCCCTTCGACTGGTCTAGGCTTCATCCCCGAAAGATCAACTGGCGCAAGACAAGCATCGTCGGCAAGAAAGATAGGAACCTATCGGTAAGGAAGATCTCCATGCCCTTATCTTCTTCAAGCCAAGCCTTCCCTAAGCCTTAAAGGTACTAAACTGATGAACCTACCTCTTTTCTTTCCTGCTCGCTCTTTTTAGCTTCTGCCTTCCCCTGTGCTTAGCTACCCTTATTCTCAGGAATAAATGCTTTCTTGAGTATTGAAACTTGCCTTAAAGGGTTCATCCTTCGCCTCTCTGAAATTTAGCCTTAACTACTAGGCGTGGCCTTTGTTACTGACCTTCAAATATACTCCTTGTTAGCAAGTCTTACGACAGACTCATTAAGAGAATAGATAAAATATTTCGAGGAAGGGTCTTTGCTAGGAGGCCTGAGATTCTTGAATTTACATAGCATAAATACGGACATTCTGCTTCAAGTTGCCATTGAATTGATTTTCGTTCTCTTACTGAGTCAGAGGATGGACAAGAGTTCGCGCTGACACTTCATGAAACAGAGACTGCTATAACTTACTCAGTCTCTGATACAGCTCCTGTTGTGGAAAAATAGGTTTGAGTCCTTTGCCTTTGTGACCTCGGTCACATGGGAGACCCCTCCAACAATAGAGAGTACGAATACCCCAACAGATCTTTCCCCCGGACCCTCTTCCCTAAAGTCTGGTGCCGACGAGTCCCGCTGAGTAAGCACCATCTCTGAATGAATAAGAGGCCCAACCGCCATACCTTTTTTGATCTACAATTTCATATGCTTCGTGAAAGAGATTTGGGACAAGAATGTTTGTTAAGCCAAGAGTTTTTTTTTTAAGAATAGGAAGAGAGGGGTTTAGTGGCTTTGGGGAGTCCATTGCATCAAGAGTATAGAGATTGATTGGGCCCAAGGACCCTTTTAGCAAACCAGGAATATATTGAACAAAGAGGTATCTAAGTTGCTCCTTTCTTCAGGTTTGGCGAAGGTGTCTGATCTACTAGCTCTCCTCCAACCAATCCGGAGACTACAAGACCTTCATCTCAATCTCCACCGGTTCCCACTAAAAGCAGAGCATTACCTAAGGTAGATCATTTATCCCTCCTTCCAGTTTGTCATAAACCTTCTTGGCTAACTGTTGACATCATCTTCAATCTCAGATGTCAACAAGGTGGAGAAGTGAAAAGATTAGCCGCGGGAAGGCCAGCAATCCTAACAATCTGCCCAGAGTAGGGTTGTAAGTAGGACATCCAGTCCTACCTTTACATTCAAGTCGGATAACAGGAAAGGAAGGGAATGAGCCGAGGCCAGTAAGACAAGATTGTCAACAATGCCAGCATTCGTTCAATTCCCGGATGTCCAGCCCGTTGAGGGTAATGTGTCTCCCTCAAAAAAACTTGCCGCAGTCCCCCACCACAAGGAAGACGCAAGGTCTGGGCATCTCAGGCATACAGCAATCCATCATCCAACCAATATCTGCGCACCAGCCCTATCCTTGACCTTACTACGAATCCCGTGCACGAGTAGAGGTTGCTTTGCTTACTGAATAATCAGTGGCTTATCTTCTTTCTTTCATTAGACTAGAACAAGTTAATCTGGATAACAAAGGATGTCCCCTGGATGATAGAAGTTTTTCTCGAACTCCCTGATGTGCTTTCAACTACGCTCCGCTCCCTTTCTTGTATAGCAATGTTCCGCAGAAGAAGGACTTATAAGGAAGAGGAAGCTTGCACATCTACCACTTCTTTCCATTGTGATTGACTTCCTTGGTGAATGCGCAGATCAGGGCTATCACTAGTGCCACGGGATGGGTCTGTCTAGAGTATCAGCATTAAGTGGAGGATGCATGGGTCGTGTACCCTTTATATAATATAAGAATCTATAATGACCCGGCCTCCCTAGTAGGTGGAAAAATGTTGCCGAAGGAGGGCGGAATGGAGAGTAAGAGCGAGAATAGCATGAATGAAAGCCACGCAAGTACTATCCACTGACTTCGAAGACAAGAATGGGCGGACCGACAAAAAACCTTTGATTCGGTATTTCACAGCTATGAAGCCAAGGGCGGGGAAAACTATGGATGATAAAGGCTGAGATCTCTAACCGCTACGGGAGGAAGCGAAAGACCCAGCCACTCGTGATTTGCCGGCAGTTTCTTTCTGATGTCCGCACTAGATCCTTGTGTTGCAAGTGAAAGTACCCGATCAGTCCTGGTAGTAACGAAACGAAAGGAAGGGAAGAATGCTAGTGAGTAGGTATCAGTAGGTTGCTTGCTTCCTAAAGACAATTACTGACAAGATTCAATATAACCATCCACCCTTCTTCTTGCATACCCAAGCGCTCCTCCCACTGAGCCATTTTCCAAGAAAAAAGGGAAAAGGGTAAACTATAGCAAATTGTTAACAAGTCACTCTCTTGTCAATCATCTCTTCGCTTCCTCCGCCTCTCCAAAGAATAGAATTATGGTGAAGATTTGATGAAAGATGCATCTAAACGGATTATCCTTACTACATTTGATAAGGTATGGAAAGAACATTTACATCATTTTTATTACTTAAGGCAAGGAATTTATCCTTGCGAGCTTATCTTATGGTCAAAAGATCCATTAAATGAATACGAACGTGAAGCGTTTACACTTTTTGAGCAAATGCGCTCGTCTTAGAGAATTAGATGTTCAAAGATTATGTTATTTAGATATCGATATGAAACATGTAAATCGTCAATCAGTGATGATAGCTAATAAAGAATTGCATGCAAGAAATGCATGCTAGTCAAGAATATCCTGCTTTTAAAAAAGATAATGTAAGTATATTGTGCCGTTGTTGCTTGTTACTTACTATTTATGTTTATGATTCGCTCATTTCTAGCGCAAAATCCAAATGTTTGTGTCACTTATTGCGTGTCTCTGATTTATAGGTTCCTGACTGCAACCGCCTGGACACAAAGACCGTGTGCTCTTTGTCAATCCCACTTTCCCGCTTTATCAACCCTACAATAGTATATGAAGGTCCCTGTCTGAATGAGCAGTTCATAGGGTACTTCGGAGTGAACGGTGCGCTCTCACTTTCTCCCTGGGACAAAGCAGTGCGCTCACTCACTGACTGCTTGTTGTCCTGATAGGGTAGCTTCTTCGCAGATTTCCCCTGTCTGAAGTGGATTGGCAATACCAATCAATCTCACCGAACAAACTCCTTGTCAAAGCCATGAAGCCATGCGTCTTCGACCAACCAGGACCTGCCTATAGCGTTTGGGTGGCGACCTACAAGCGTAGTAACCATCGACGTGGGCACTGATACTTGTCTTCCATCACTAAGAAAGTGATTGTCGTTATCTAAGTCATTCCCATTGGCAGGAGGCACGCCAGCATCTCTACAAATTCGTCGAGGAGAGTTTTTCACTCAACTTGAAGGAAAAAAGATTGATTCATCGCCCGGAAAAGAACCCTTCTCTTTCTAGCCATTCCGTTACGAAACTTCTCAACTGCCTTGACAACACCAAGTTGACTTGCCGCTCGACCCAATCTTGCGATTTCCGATGATGAAACCAAAAAGGACTACACCCTCTGATTCCGGGACATAATTTGTTGAAAATGATTCCACAGTCTCAGTTTTAGAAGACAATTCATAACATAAGACGATGAAAGGAAACTAACAGAAGACTCCTCCGCGCCATCGGTGGTTACCACTGAATGGGATGTTGTCGCTTACAAGGATGTTTTCTCTTAATCGTCTATAGAGTTTCGAGCTAGTTATCACTAATTTCTTTGGCAGAAGCTTCGATCTAGAATGCAGTATCTGGGATTTTCAAAGCGCTCTAGGAGTAATCTAAAGTCCTTACCTCCATTGCTTACGGAGACGGCAAATCCAAAGAAAGTTCTAGGCCCTCTAGTGGGTTGGCATCAATGTTAGCAGATCGACTCCAAAGAATGCCGGGGAGGTGGAGAAGATTGAGTTCGTGCGATAAGAATCAGAGTCATGGCGGGGGAGAGCCCCAAAGTCAGTGGAGTTAATGGGACGACTCCGCCTTCAATAAAGCGGAAGCAAGTAGGGCACATGCTTTGTGGTTGTCACGAGCTGTAGTAAGCCTATCCTGGAAATAGCCTATTGGACAAGGCAAAGAGAGAGGGGATTTTAGACTTCTAAGAAAGATTATCTCGTATTTTACGAAAAAAAGAGTTTATTAGTGCAAATTCATCTTTTCAAAAAACCATTGTTTGTACAGAAATGGAAGGGACTCCCATCCCAGAGTGTGCCTTTTCCATTCTCGATCCAATGATTGATAGGAAAAAAATGGTCAGAGCGGTTTAAGCCATTAGGACCATCGGTGCAGTGAGAAAAGCGACGAACTCCATTAACTTACCCAGCTACCTCTAGACCTAGCTGCTGTCGACCGCCTGGATTGTCATGAATTTTCGAGGGCTCTTCTCAATTCCATCCACCTTAACACTTCGTTCGAGTCAATTCCTTGTCGTCTATTAAAACGACCTTGATAGCCCCACCCCAGGGCACGGGCTCCAAACAAACTGCTCACTCTCAAGCTTCTGAAGAGGCGGTAGCACCTTCTGCAGTTGCAATTCCCCATATATCTTAGATGTGCCCCTCCCGAGGATTTTATCTATCTCTGCGTCAATACAACCTCTCGTTTTTTAGGAGGGAGCTTCTCTTGAGAAAATGGGGACTTCAAAGGTGGCAAAGCCTTCTCCAGTTCTGGTGGTTCGAGCTATTGTGTCCGCAGAGTCTACTCCCGAAAAGGAGCAACAATACCACTTTCGAATAATCACTTCCCCGTCCGTTCCATCTATATAGATCTATCTATCTTTCTAGGGTCCCGAGATTTCTTCTTTTAGGATGGAGTCACTCAGCTGGTGCTGCGTTCACCGACTTTCCCGCTTCTCCGGAAAGAACCTTTCCCCTTTTTCGCCTTTAACCAACAAGACTGGATTGAACTAAAAGCTGCATTTGCCTTCCTTTATATTATATGGATATAAAGCTGAAAGATGCTCCCTTGGATCGGCCTATCTATGGTAATCTCGGTTTCTACTTTTGCTCTTGCGTTAAAGAGGACTAAGATCGGCGCATCAAGCGAGGAAGGAATACCGGTTTTTCTTGCTTTGATGAATAGATATAACACCAGGAAATCATTAAGCAATTCGATCAACTATCTCCCGTAAGGCCTATAAAGAAAGTCCCTAGGGCTATCCACTCTGGTATGAAAGCCGGACAAGGGAAAACAAAAAGAGAGGACGGAGGAGAAGGAAAGTCTGAGAGAGGAAGCCCTATCTAACTCAGTCCGAGAGAAAGCTCTTTCAGTCAACTCTTTCTTTCCTATATCATCTCAATTCTAAACTAAGGAAGAAATAAATAAGAGGAAGAGATCAGGCTCGGACACTGAAGCTCTATCCTAAGAGTAAGAACATTATAAAAAGAAGACCCTCAATCGAAAGGTCAAGGATTGTTCGTGCTGTTCCGTATATATAGAACACCATCTCCGGTTCTTGGAAACCCACCGCTTTTCTTCTTATCGCTCTGCTTCTAGCTATTCGGATAAACCACACCTCAGAAATAAAGTTCGCTATTCTATGCAAGCAGAAATCCCGGGAATGGGCATCCATTATCAGATGTCTAGGCACAAAACAAAAAGAGAGATATGCCAGAAAGACAGGATACGGGTACTCTACTCTATGGGAGAAGGGATGGGATTTGGCACACTGAAACCCTAAGTCCTCTCTTCCCTTTCTTATGATAAAAGAGATTGTTGAGTGCAATTGTGGGTGGAGAAGGCGTCTATGCTTGAAACAACTCCTTACCTTAAGATTGGAATCGTTTAGCGCCTATCTATTCCGTGTATTCTTGTGAGGAGAAGCCCCTTTCGCTGGTTTCTATATCTTTATGACGAATAGGATTTGAAGAGCTGTCACGATCATTCACATAAATTGAAGCAGGCAAGAAGCTACCGTTTCTAGAATGCAAGCAAGCTAGCTTGCTTACTCTCCTAGTAGCGTACGTTGGCGGCAAAAACAAACTAGACTATACTAAACTAAAGTCACGAAGCATTCGGGAAGCGACTAGTCGCTTCTGGCGAAGCTTCTAGAAAGCCGACCACTACATAGAGAGATCCATATACCAGTCATGAGCTATCGCTTGTGGGGACCCGGGCTCTAACTCGATTATCTTTGGGATTAATTGGATCTTTGCTAGAAAAAGTGGGTCAAAATTTTGCTTTTAACATTTATTCAAATGTATATGAGCAAGCACAAGACATCATATAAAATACTGTCATCTTATTTAGTTGCAAATAACATTCCCATGTTCAACTACAATCAACATACTAGTGTTTTGAAATTCAGTACATGTCTAGTAACAACAACTAGTGATCTTCTACGCCCGTGATCTCCACGCTATCTCGATCTCTCATCCTCTGCGTGACCCTGATCCTGTCCCACCTGTTGTTATGCACACATACAGACACAACAACAGCCGGAAACTCCGGTGAGAACAAATCCCAGTATAAAACATATGTACATGCATGTCATGCAATTAAATACAAAATCATAAAACATAAATCAGTAATTATGACACATTAGTGACTACAGATAAAACTCTTCGACTCTTATTCTTTGACTCGACTCATATCTAAGTCTAGGGATCCCGGTGTGAATAAGACGTAACAGGTCTCCCACCTACTTTCCCAATCGTGGTGGCGGTACGTCTTATTCCTAGACTTCGGTCCTGTCTGTATCAAGTGTCTACAATCGGAGGAAATCTCCTCCTATGCGTCGATATCACCGAACGTCTAGCTTGGCAAGTCTGCCAATGACTCTCCTATCTTAAATGCTTGAATATAAATCTATAAACAAAGCATCAACATATAAAAGGTAACAATCTAGTATGTGATTTTGGGAAACTCAAATCAGATCTAATTCGAGTTATGTCTTCCCGAATCAACATGAATTATACCTTTCTTGTCGTGAAAGAAATTGAAGTCTCGAAGCCGGAATATCAACTCTGTCAATCTTAAATCTGAAATGGCAATGTATAGATGTATTCTATCAATATACAACTCAAACAAGTCTTGTACAAATCATTATTCAATCTCGGTACAATTCGACGGCATAACGACGTAATCTTTCGATACCGGTAATGCCAAGAACAAGCTCAACAACTTATAAGCAAGATCATATTACATCTATACAAATCTGAATAATCTAACTCATACATAGCTGCAAAAACCGATAATAACATATACTGTATCCGTTCTTCGATCCGGTTGCGAATAAACGTGGCTTATAATTTCAAGAACACATAATCTACCGAAAATCAGAATTTCCCCAACACCAATATCGTAAATCATGCAAGAATTGAATGAAACTTACATCCTTTTGAAGCTTATGGCATGACGAGCATGAATCTATATCCGGATCGAAATTTGGATAGCTAACTCTTGCACAAGCTCAATTCTAAGCTAGGAGAATTCTTGAGGCTTCCATGGACGTTTTTTGAAGTTTTTTTCTCGGTGATCAACAGCTGAAATGAAGACTCAGCACATCAAACTGCATGGCTAGGACACATGTTTTATTTTTCACTCAACACGTCGCACCGCGGGTGCGGTAGCTTTTCACCGCAGGTGCGCTCAGGCTACGGCATTCCATCCAAAATTCTGGACTCGACGACCGCGGGTACGCTCACTTCTGACCGCGGGTGCGGTGACCCTACTGTAATTCTCCACATTTCATGAGTTACAACCGCGGGTGCGGTATGTCTTTGACCGCGGGTGCGGTCTCTCTTTTAGTCAAAAGTCTACTTTCTGTCCTTACACCGCGGGTGCGGTAGAAACTGGGGCGCGGGTGCGGTATATTCTTCAAGCAACACTTCATCATTTCATTTTATCCACCTAAAATCTCGGGCATTACATTTCTCCCCCTCTTAATTATGAGTTCGTCCTCGAACTTGCAGGTAATCAAATAATGGGATAGAAAAGAAGCAATATGATCAAAAGCCGAATAAAACTCACATTATGCAAATAGTTCTGGATATCTGTCTCACCTCTAATTCTGTTTCCCAAGTCGCTTCTTCAATGCCATGACAACTCCACTGAACTTTCACTAATGGAATAGTCTTCGTTCTGAGCTGTTTCTCTTTTCGATCAAGAATCTGAATCGGTTGCTCAACGTAACTCAAAGTCTTNGTGGGTGCGGTCTGGCTTCTGTAATTTTTCACCATTTCAAAGGCAAGACCAGCGCAGGTGCACTCTCTCCTGGACCGCAGGTGCACTATCTTGGCTGTTTCACCACCATCGTTTGCAATCCAATTCAAATCGCAACATCGTTTCTGCTGTCGTCAATATTTGCATCAATTCATGCATTCTCATATCTTCAAGTATCATGTCAATGAATACGAATAAATCTCAAACCTTACATTTCTCCCCCTCTAAGAAATGATTTCGTCCTCGAAATCGCAGGCAATTAATCAAAGCATACATATAAGAGAAGCAATATAATCAAAACCAAAGAAAGACTCACATCATGGAAATAGATCAGGATATCTCTGTCTCATCTCGGGCTCTGTCTCCCAAGTCGCTTCTTTAATGCCATGACGACTCCACTGAACTTTCACTAATGGAATAATCTTCGTTCTGAGCTGTTTCTCTTTCCGATCAAGAATCTGAATCGGCTGTTGAACATAACTCAAAGTCTGATCTAACTCGGCTTCTTCAGGCTGAAGGACATGAGAACTACCTGGCATATATCTACGCAACATCGATATATGGAAGACATCATGTATCCCAGATAGAGAAGGAGGAAGAGCAAGTCTATACGCACGATCGCCAATCTTTTCAAGACTCTCGTACGGACCGACGTATCGAGGAAACAATTTCCCACGTTTGCCAAATCTGATAACGCCTCTGAAAGGAGAAATCTTCAAGAATACCCTGTCTCCTTGCTCAAACACTAACGGTATACGTCGGATGTTCGCGTACTTTGCCTGTCTATCTTGTGCCGTCTTCATTCGCTTCTGAATTATCTTGACTTTCTCAGTCATCTCACGAATCATATCAGGCCCAAGTTCTGGTACCTCTGAGATGTCATCCCAGTACAACGGAGATCTGCACTTCTTTCCGTATAAAGCTTCGAACGGTGCCATCTCGATGCTAGTCTGGTAGCTGTTGTTGTACGAGAATTCACAAAGAGCTAGTGAATCTTGCCAACTAGTACCAAAATCTAGTACTACAGCTCTCAGCATATCTTCTAAAGTCTGGATAGTCCGCTCTGACTGTCCGTCTGTCTGGGGATGGTAAGCAGTACTCAAGTGTAAAGTCGTACCTAGAGCCTGCTGTAGACTGTGCCAAAAGTGTGAAGTGAATCGTGGATCACGATCTGATACGATCGACTTCGGCACACCATGTAATCTGACCACTTCTCGGACATATATCTCGGCCATCTGATCATATCTGTACGTCATCTTGTACGGAATGAAGCATGCGGATTTGGTCAATCTATCTATCACAACCCAAATCGCATCGCAGCCTCGGGATGATCGTGGTAACTTCGTGACGAAATCCATGGAAATGTGATCCCATTTCCATTCAGGAATAGCTAAACTCTGAAGTAACCCTCCGGGCTTCTTTCTCTCGGCCTTCACCTGTTGGCAATTCAAGCACTTAGACACAAACTCTGCAATATCTGTCTTCATCTGTTTCCACCAGAATTGTGTTTTCAGATCATTGTACATCTTCCTGCCACCAGGATGAATACTGAACCGACTACAGTGCGCTTCTGACAGTATCTGTTGTTTCAAATCTGAAACATCTGGCACTACAAGACGGTTATTCACATACAAAACATGATCACGTACCTGATACTCAGAAATATGTCCTGATCTGACCATATCAATCGACTTCTGAACACTCTGATCGTTTCTTTGTGCCTCTTTGATGCGAACAATCAAATCTGGTTCACACTGAATATTGGCAAGTCGCAACGGTCTACTATCTGTATCAAATTCTAATCCAGACAAACAGCAATCTTCAACTAAATTCGAAACACCTATCGTCGATAAGGATAGGGAACATACCTTTCGACTCAAGGCATCCGCTGCTGCATTTGACTTCCCTGGATAGTACTTGATCTCGCAATCAAAGTCTTTCAGTAGGTCAAGCCATCTACGCTGTCTCATATTCAATTCTGACTGAGAAAACAGATATTTCAAGCTCTTGTGATCAGAGTAGATCTCAAATTTCTCGCCATACAGATAGTGTCGCCATATCTTCAGTGCAAATACGATAGCCGCCAATTCAAGATCATGAATTGGGTATCGAGTCTCGTGTGGCTTCAACTGTCTCGAAGCATAGGCAATAACATGCTGTCGCTGCATAAGAACACATCCTAACCCTCTGTGCGATGCATCACAATATACAACGAAATCACCTGTACCTGAAGGTATCGTCAACACTGGAGCACTGGTTAGTCGTCTCTTCAACTCTAAGAAACTAGACTCACAATCTTCAGACCACACAAATGGAGTATTCTTCTGTGTCAACTGGGTAATCGGTTTCGCAATACTGGAGAAATCTTTAATAAATCGTCGATAGTACCCTGCTAAACCCATGAAACTGCGTATCTCTGGCACAGAAGTCGGTCTCGGCCAACTGATCACAGCTTCCACTTTACTCGGATCAACAGAAATACCGTCTCCAGATATGATATGACCCAAGAAGACAACCTGTCTCAGCCAAAACTCACACTTTGACAGTTTAGCATACAGTTGCTCATTTCTTAACGTCTGCAACACAATTCTCAAATGCTCAGCATGATCAGTCTCATTTCTCGAGTAAACCAAAATATCATCTATAAAAACAATCACAAACTCATCCAGATACCTCTGAAAGACACGGTTCATCAGACTCATAAACACCGCTGGCGCATTCGTTAAACCAAAAGGCATGACAATAAACTCATAATGTCCATACCTGGTTCGGAATGCTGTCTTCGGTATATCAACATCTCTAACTCTCAGCTGGTGATATCCAGATCTCAAATCGATCTTGGAATAGACAGAGGATCCCTGCAACTGATCAAACAAATCGTCGATACGAGGCAATGGGTACTTGTTCTTTACTGTTGCCTTGTTCAGTTGCCGGTAATCGATACACAATCTCATCGAACCGTCTTTCTTTCGTACGAATAGCACTGGTGCGCCCCAAGGAGATACACTCGGTCTGATATATCCCTTGGCCAGCAAATCTTCAAGCTGTTCTTTCAATTCTTTCAACTCTATCGGTGCCATTCTATAAGGAGCTCGAGAAATAGGAACCGTATCTTGTACTAGGTCGATGCTAAAATCTACCTCTCTGACTGCAGGCAATCCCGGAATCTCGTCGGGAAACACATCTGCAACTCGCGAACCACTGGCACATCTGCCAAGGCAGGACTCGATTTCAGTAAATCAACTGAATAGACAAGGAACCCCTCTGCTCCTTTCTGTAGTAATGGAGTCATAGACAATACTGAAATCAAAGGAATCCTAGCTCTAGACCCTTTGCCGTAGAACTTCCACTCTTCAGCCATCTCTGGTCTGAATCTAACAATCTTGTGGAAACAATCTACTGTCGCTCTGTACTTGGTTAGCATGTCGATACCAATAATGCAATCAAAATCAGATAATCCAAGTACAATACAGTCTAAATCTATCTCATGCCCATCATACTGGAGTAAACACGATCTAACAGATGTCACTGATATCAACCCTGTCCCCAAAGGAGAAGAGACAGACACTACAGTAGACAACGACTCCATAGGCAATGCATGTGTCAATGCAAAATGCTCAGATAAGAATGTATGTGATGCACCTGTGTCTATCAGTACATAAGCAGGGTAACCGCAAAGCGAACAATTACCTGCTATCACGTCATCAGGGGCATCCTGAGCCTGCTCTTCTGTCAATGCAAACACTCGAGCCTGCTGTCTGGGAGGTTGGCTCACTGTCTGACCACCTCTGGCTCGGGGCTGTGTCGATGTAGGGACTGGCTGGAATGAATGAACAGATGAAGCTTGCCTCTCAGGCTGAGCTACAGAGCCAGATGCTCCTACACTCTGAGTCTGCTGTGCACCTCTCTGTGGACAGACCCTGGCGAAGTGGCCCTGCTGTCTGCAAATGTTGCAGCGACCCATCACGCCCTGACACTACTCGGTGGCATGTCTACCTCCACAAGAACTACAGTAAACCCCTGTATACTCTGATCTCTGGCCCGACCCTGTCTGTCTCGGCCCACTGGAGCTCAACGAACTGCTCCTTGATTTCTTAAACTGCTTCCCCTTCACTTTCAAACTGTCTTTTCTCCCGCTGCTGCTACCACCACTCTCGAATCTGGGAGGTGGTTGCTGATACTGACCCGAGGGCTGGGGTGGTCTAGGAGTCGGAGTGGTATAAGAAGTGCTTCGTTGCCTAAGCAACCCGGCTTCTGCTCCCTTCGCCCTGTTCAAGGCATCAGAAAAAGTGTTGGGTCGTCCCGTGTTCACCAAGGTGAATATCTCAGGATTCAGGCCATTGATAAACTGATCCGCAACGGCCTCGTCATTCCCAGCAATGTGGGGAGCAAATCGGAGCAAGGTGGAGAACTTAGCGACGTATTCTTCGATGTTCAGCTGTCCCTGTCTCAGGTTGGCAAATTCTGCACCTTTGTCCTTTCGATAGGAGACGGGAAAGAATCGCTGATAGAACTCTGTCTTGAACACCTTCCAAGTGACCTCTGTACCAAGATGCTCCAAGGCCCTCTTTGTGGTAAGCCACCAATTTTTGGCAACTTCTTGCAGTTGATGCCCAATCAGTTTAACTCGTCGTTCATCGGTGTAGTCAAGCGAATCAAATAACATCTCGATGTCATCTAACCAGCTTTCACACTCAACTGAATTCTCTGTGCCCTTCAGTGCAGGTGGTCGGAACGACTGAAACCGCTTTAACAAGGTCTCCATCGGTGTAGCGGTCACATCCATCGGATCATTGGAAGTACTGCCCTGTTCTGGTGCCCGACCTGCTACTGGTTGCGGTACTCGTCGAGGAGGCATATCTGATTATCAAACGGATTAGTACACAATCTATATAATCTGTCTCAGCCCTCCTCTGATCATATACCTCTAATCCAGAATCGGTTCTGATTCAGTCTTTGCAATTACATGCTGTAATCAACTCAGATAACAAGACAACATGTAATAGGGAAAGCAATAAATCATGCTAGCACAACAAAAGCAAGGAAGAGACTCAATTTACCCCGCTCATTCTATTCTATCTCAATCTAAAGGATCTATCACTCTGATACCACCTGTTGTGGGGACCCGGGCTCTAACTCGATTATCTTTGGGATTAATTGGATCTTTGCTAGAAAAATTGGGTCAAAATTTTGCTTTTAACATTTATTCAAATGTATATGAGCAAGCACAAGACATCATATAAAATACTGTCATCTTATGTAGCTGCAAATAACATTCCCATGTTCAACTACAATCAACATACTAGTGTTTAGAAATTCAGTACATGTCTAGTAACAACAACTAGTGATCTTCTACGCCCGTGATCTCCACGCTATCTCGATCTCTCATCCTCTGTGTGACCCTCATCCTACCCCACCTGTTGTTATGCACACATACAGACACAACAACAGCCGGAATCTCCGGTGAGAACAAATCCCAGTATAAAACATATGTACATGCATATCATGCAATTAAATACAAAATCATAAAACATAAATCAGATNGATCTATCTATCTTTCTAGGGTCCCGAGATTTCTTCTTTTAGGATGGAGTCACTCAGCTGGTGCTGCGTTCACCGACTTTCCCGCTTCTCCGGAAAGAACCTTTCCCCTTTTTCGCCTTTCACCAACAAGACTGGATTGAACTGAAAGCTGCATTTGCCTTCCTTTATATTATATGGATATAAAGCTGAAAGATGCTCCCTTGGATCGGCCTATCTATGGTAATCTCGGTTTCTGCTTTTGCTCTTGCGTTAAAGTGGACTAAGATCGGCGCATCAAGCGAGGAAGGAATACCGGTTTTTCTTGTTTTGATGAATAGATATAACACCCGGAAATCAATAAGCAATTCGATCAACTATCTCCCGTAAGGCCTATAAAGAAAGTCCCTAGGGCTATCCACTCTGGTATGAAAGCCGGACAAGGGAAAACAAAAAGAGAGGACGGAGGAGGAGGAAAGTCTGAGAGAGGAAGCCCTATCTAACTCAGTCCGAGAGAAAGCTCTTTCAGTCAACTCTTTCTTTCCTATATCATCTCAATTCTAAACTAAGGAAGAAATAAATAAGAGGAAGAGATCGGGCTCGGACACTGAAGCTCTATCCTAAGAGTAAGAACACTATAAAAAGAAGACCCTCAATCGAAAGGTCAAGGATTGTTCGTGCTGTTCCGTATATATAGAACACCATCTCCGGTTCTTGGAAACCCACCGCTTTTCTTCTTATCGCTCTGCTTCTAGCTATTCGGATAGACCACACCTCAGAAAGAAAGTTCGCTATTCTATTCAAGCAGAAATCCCGGGAATGGGCATCCATTATCAGATGTCTAGGCACAAAACAAAAAGAGAGATATGCCAGAAAGACAGGATACGGGTACTCTACTCTATGGGAGAAGGGATGGGATTTGGCACACTGAAACCCTAAGTCCTCTCTTCCCTTTCTTATGATAAAAGAGATTGTTGAGTCCAATTGTGGGTGGAGAAGGCGTCTATGCTTGAAACAACTCCTTACCTTAAGATTGGAATCGTTTAGCGTCTATCTATTCCGTGTATTCTTGTGAGGAGAAGCCCCTTTCCCTGGTTTCTATATCTTTATGACGAATAGGATTTGAAGAGCTGTCACGATCATTCACATAAATTGAAGCAGGCAGGAAGCTACCGTTTCTAGAATGCAAGCAAGCTAGCTTGCTTACTCTCCTAGTAGCGTACGTTGGCGGCAAAAACAAACTAGACTATACTAAACTAAAGTCACGAAGCATTCGGGAAGCGACTAGTCGCTTCTGGCGAAGCTTCTAGAAAGCCGACCACTACATAGAGAGATCCATATACCAGTCATGAGCTATCGCTCATGCCTAGAGAGGCGGGCGAAGGGCTAAGCCACTAATGTCGTGGCGAAGGAGGCCTACTATACGTATACTGGATTAGTAAGCGGTGAAATACCAAAACAAAAAATTTCAGTGAACTATTGAAGCTATCAGTGTGATTGATCAGACAAGTACCAAGGGTTTTCGGTAAACTTCTTTCAATTCCGAATTTGCTTGCGACAAGTCCTAGCATTAGTATGAGTTCGTTGACCGCGTAAGGGCGATCCATCTTGATGACGAATTCCACGATAACAAGAAATAGAAATGAATCGTTCGATGTCTGCTCGTTCTCCCCTCTTCAATTCCCAATGAACAACATGATCTTGACCTATCATTTGTTCAATTTGGTCGATCTGATACTTAGTTAATTCTTTTATCTTTATGTTCCCACTGATACCTAATCGATAACGAACCTGAATGGCTTTTTTAAGTCCAATTCCATAAATTTTTGTTGAGGCAATTCTTACTTGTTTATCGGCAACTAATCTAGCTCCTGAAATATATAACATTCTTGATCCTTCCTTTTACTAGTCTTCTAGGCTGGAATCATAAATGGCGTGTCTCCTCTCTGAGGATCGTTGTCCTTGCAGTAGTAGAACCTGGTGAACCCGTACTACTTGACTTGCCAAGCAGTTCTTCTCTTACGATATTTCGAATTAGTGATTCGTGAGAACATACTTTTATATTCGTAAACGAAATTCCTTTCTTTTGCTGGAAAGACAAGAGACCAGAAATGAAAGATGAAATAGCTGGTCCAGCGATCGATGACATTTCAGAAGTCTGGCACTACCTTCTTTATGTTCTTTTCTGCTTCTCTCTAGACTTGCTTCCTCCCTATGGAAGTCAGGAAAATATCCTTTCTTATTTGATTCATGGTCCTAAACCGGGAACTACTACTTCTTTATATACTTTAGCAGCAAACTAAACGGATTCCACTTGAGCAATCGCAGCTACCGACTCAACCACCAACAGCGGTGTAAGTTCTCCCGCCCGCCTTACTTTCTTCAGAATGAATTCTTATAAAAGAAGAAGACTCCGCACCTTACGAAAAGACTCCAGTTTCTATTTCATTATTCTACCATGTAGGAAGAAATTTTCACTTTTGTAGGTATTTATCTAGTAACAGTAATGAAAAAATTCCAAGACACTTTTTTATAAAAAATAGAAATAGTTTATTATCCATTATATATATAGAACTAAAATACACTTATAAGCTATTTATATATAAATATATACATATATATGTTTTTATTATAACTAACTATTTGCAATATCCAATTATCTTTTCTTTTTTAAAGGTTATAGTTGAATGGCTATATAATAGGAGCTTCTCCTTCGTCGCATGCGACGGGCCGATGTTTATGGATGTAAGTCAACAACACCCCACAGGGTTTCTGATGGAGCTGGTTCCTCAGGGATTCCGTTGTCTCCCCCTTCGACATCGTGTCCGTCGGTACATTCGTCGTTATTAGAAAACCATACCCTCAGTAAACGAGGGTTTTCTTAATGTGAGAGAGCAGTCGGTTGACCAGCCTACTATCGTGATCGATACAAATTATCGCTCCCAGGGGGAGGCATCTTCCCTACCTAACATGGCACAACCACATGCTGCTCATGTAAATATTGGGTAAAATATCGTAGAACCACATAATGCTCTGGCAATTCCACACGATATCCAGTGGAATGAACTAGAGCAGCCTCTGATCGAGTTAAGAGAACGAAGAGAACAGCTAGCTGCCAAACTACGAAACTGGTATCATTTTAATGATGGTTTCGATTGGCTACTTTGTGTTCAGTCTGTTGTTTTTCCATACTGGAAATAGAACTCAGAAAGCTTCACCTTTACAAGTCCGTGGCTCTTTTCTTTTGGAAGCCATAACTACGAACCCCCATAGCATAGCAAGGTCTACAGCACCGCTATGAGAAATCCCAGTCCAGGAACCTGGGGAAGGAAGAGGTGAAATTCCTTGCCCACCTTTTTTAGTTTTAGCCGACCGTAAACGGCTAGCATTGCTTTCTAACCAGCCTTCTCTTTCATTTTCAATTTAAAGGAAAACGACCATCACGTATTGCCTTTAGAGGTGATACAGCAGAAGGATTTTCGATTACCTTTCTTTGCAACTGTCCAAGAGGGACCTTTCTTTGTTACCGCGGTATGCATCAGAACGAGAGAATCAGAATGAATCCCGGGTCCAACGTAGATCTTTAGAAGAATGCCTTCGATCGATTACATAGACAGGACAGGGGCAATAGTTTAGGGTAGATGGAAGAGCCTTAGGACGAAGTAGGGTCTTGTTCCCCGGAAGCAAGTACTGAATCTCTTTAAAGAGAGTAGATTCGTTCAATATCCAAGTGATAGCACTGAGACTCGGTTGACAAGCTCATTGGCAAGAACGGAGGGGCTAGGTCGGAAATCAGGGTGGTTGCACCTTGCTTTGTATTTAAAGCAGTGTGCGGCCTCTTTGCAGAAGGCCTATGCTGGCGATACGGTGAAACCCGAATTGCTACCAGTGCCAGTGTCTCTCACTAGGAGCGGTTTCCCTCGTATCATCCCATCTTTCCATAGAAGATTTATATTACGGAAGGATGACAGAGCAACTATTTTGGTGCAATTGTATTTGTCGTTCTTCTCCTTGTCTATTTGACTTCCCAGCTTGATTTAAAACTGGTAGTAAAATGCCTCTTAATCAAAGGACACTCCAACTGCTTAGGGTAATTCATTCCATGATGATTAGGAAAGGCAAGATGGTATTTAGAAAGATAGCATTCATTTCAAGAAATGGAGTTTTAGATGTGGAACTCTTTGCCAGAGGATATTCTCTTTGAGATGCTAAGAATCGAGGGTAAAGAAAGAGTCCTTAGCCCGCCCGACTTTTTCGTCTTTAATACTGATAGTGCTAGCACACTCCTTAGGCCGATTAGTTAGACTGGTCTTTGTGATCTAGTTTTTATGGTCTTGTTTAGAGATTGCGCATTGCCGTGCTGTCTTCAACAACTGCTCTTTTCCTTTATGCGGAGAAGATCTTAAACCCCCTGGCCAGTGTTGAGAGTTCGAGGCAGAGCCCAGTTTTAGTGAAGCTGGAATGAAATGAAGGTAGTTCCGCCGAGGGTGACATCAATGGGGAATAATTCTAGATCCAATGCGACTGGGATGGAGGAAGGCTAGCTTTCACGTGGCGAGAGGGAGAAAGAAATAGCAAGTACTTCTCTTTCTGTTTTCATGAATTCGAAGGAGAGATTTATTAGAACCTAAATTCTTGGATCGCCTATGNTGTGAATTGGGAAGGATTGGTCGACGAAATATAAACCAAAGACTGAACCTTGATATATCCCAGAACAATACATTTTTGTTACCACGAGACATATTGGCAGCCGCTGATCATTTGATTGGACTGAAGTTTGGAATGGGTGCACTTGACGATATGAATCATTTGAAAAATAAACGTATTCGTTCTGTAGCGGATCTTTTACAAGATCAATTCGGATTGTCTCTGGTTCGTTTAGAAAATGTGGTTCGCGGAACTATATGTGGAGCAATTCGGCATAAATTGATACCGACTCCTCAGAATTTGTTAACTTCAACTCCATTAACAACTACTTATGAATCTTTTTTTGGTTTACACCCCTTATCTCAAGTTTTAGATCGAACTAATCCATTGACACAAAGAGTTCATGGGCGAAAATTGAGTTATTTAGGTCCTGGAGGACTAACAGGGCGAACTGCTAGTTTTCGGATACGAGATATCCACCCTAGTCACTATGGTCGTATTTGCCCAATTGACACATCTGAGGGAATAAATGTTGGGCTTATTGGATCCTTAGCAATTCATGCGAGGATGGGTCATTGGGGATCTCTATAAAGTCCGTTTTATGAAATTTCGGAGAAGGGTTACGATTGCTTTATTTATCACCAGGTAGAGATGAATACTATATGTTAGCGGCAGGAAATTCTTTAGCGTTGAATCGGGATATTCAGGAAGAACAGGTGGTTCCAGCTCGATATCGTCAAGAATTCCTGACTATTGCATGGGAACAGGTTCATCTTCGAAGTCTTTTTCCCTTTGGAGGAAAATCTCTTTTTCTTTCGAGAGGGGCATAGTTTCGTAGCCAAGTGAAAGAGTAGGAGAGGGAGAGAAGACAAGTCTTGTTGACTCAGCTGTTAACGTTTTGAAAGAGAGAGAAGTGCCCTGAGGGAATCAATCCTCCTTGAGGGCGGAATTCAATTCCTCTCTGCTTCCTTTCATCCAGTCTGTCGGCCAAGTCTTTCATTCCTGTTTGATGGAATGGAGATTCGAGTTTTTCACCCTAAGGAATAAGACTGATGAGTTCAGTGAAATCGTATCCGTCTCAAGCATCCTACTCCTATCAGTAAGAGCCTAATCCCTTTTCCTTTTTGAGTTAATCTAACTGCTCTCCCGCAGCAAGTAATGATGTTTCTTTTTTTTTTCATCCCTGAGTCTGTTGGAGTGCTAAAGGAAACAATCCCATCTACTCAAGTTCCAATCCTTCTGTCTTCCATTACTCTGCAACCTTCTGCCTTCCTTGAGGTTTGAGTTGCAAGAGTAGCTTTCCTTTCACTTGCTTCCGCCTTTGATGGAGTTGCAGTCCTTGGGGTTTGATAAGTTGGAGCTTCAGTTTGATTCTAGCCAAAGCCCAACCTTCTTTCTTTGATATTCTAGTTCATGGGTAAAAAAGCCCTTTGATCCTATCGATTCGAGTTATATACCCATTTCCCCTCCTAACATGGCTTACTACCAATGAAAGGGACTTTTCTTCTGTTTAAGAGAATTCTTATACCCTTTCCCTTCAAATTAACCTATACCGCCTACTAACCATCTAGTAAACTGAAGGATATTCTGTTTCCTTCCAAGCCCACTGCGTAGAGAGTAAAAATGCCTTATTCTTACTATCTGTTCAAAGTATATTCTCATTCGACGAAGTCTCACTGTATTGAAAGCGGTAGGCTATTACTTTTATCTAGTGAAGCACGAGAGCAACCCCCCTTTTCAGGCATTCACTAGTTGGCTAAATGAAAGCCAAAGAAGTCGGGTATCTTTTGTAGGCAGAATGTAATGAATCCACTGTATAATATAGTAAGCCCATCTCTGGATTCTATCTTTCAATGAAAGATTTGAATATATTAATCTCATCGATCGAATCACTTTTTAGTGAAAGATCTAGTCAAGGATTGCATCAACCAGATGTTGAGAATGTGGAAACAAATTAGTTAAACAGCTAGTCCTCTTCCCTTCCCAAAGGGAGCCATATGGAGACCGTGGCTGGTCAACCACTAGGCTATTTGTCCTCATAGCCTCTCTTCGCACTTACCCACCATATATTGATATGGCGGTGTGCAGAACAGGTGAGAAGTTTACTAAATACACGGTTCTTGGCGACGATGTTGTCATAGCCGACCAGGAAGTAGCAAGGGTGTATGAACAATCCTTGGATCAATTTTCTTTTCAAAAATCCTACCCATACCACCTAATCCCGAGAAAGGGAAAGGCTTAGTTGAGTGAAGAGTGCTCGAGGCCAATATTTCGTGCCAGTGCAAGTGCTTGGGTTATTTACTATCAAAATAAGGTGTACGATCAGAGGGATAATTTTCACTGCAAACTCTTCTCGGTCTCTACGATTGTGACTTAAACAAGTGACCTCTTTTCTTTCATCTGTGAGATAATGTCTCTAATTCACTCTCGGATCTAACTCTCTTTCTTTTTCTTTCGGGCGCCCGTGGGAAGATACTTTAGTCATTGATATCCATATTCAAAATGAAAAGGCGGGTATTCCCACAAAACAAAAGCGCTAGACCCCTGGTCCTTTACTTTAATCAACGAAGGCAGCCGCTCCAGCAGCTTTAGTACTTAGTTAACGCCCCAGCCCAACTCCCGCGATGAGAAGGGCTGCTAGGGAATAGAACAAGCTAAGAAGTCCTTACTAAACTACCAGTGCAGGTAAGGAAGTTAATGGGCAATCCTCACAGTTGCCCCATCCCACTGCCAAAGAGAAGACAGCAACAATCTAGCTACTAGGATAGGGACGGACGATAGTTTTATCATCCTTTGTTCTCTATCGTCCATCTTTACCTCTCCTACTCCACTACTTCCCTCCTTCAAAGCGTGATTAATGCGCCTCTCTCCTGAAAAATGTGATCAACGTGGACTTCTTTCGAGCGTCTCGAGCATTTTTAGAGTTGAGCCTTCCAACCTTGCCCATGAAAAAAAGCTAGCTGAAAGCTCTATTGTAGTCTTTTAGTCGTCAGCAGGGAATGATTCCGGCCCTCTGTGTATGCTGTTTCTTTTGTTCAAGATTACTTACCAATCCTAGCCCTGGTTCTAGATTCATATGCATCTTTGGATGCTCCTACCCCACCATGCCTGGCCAATTACCTTACCTTAAAAAGAAAAAGAGAGGGAGACCGCTCTGAATACAAAAGAGGGCGTTGAGCCTCCAGTAGGCTTTCCAAGATCGACGGATCAGCATGAGATTGTCAGGAATGAAACTTCCATTGCTCCTCCCGCCTTTTCCGGCAAATGCTATGTTCAACTATGCCCACCCACCTCGACAAGCCCGGATAAGAAGTACAGATGGTTGTACAGCATGAGCTACGGAAAACATTTCGACAGATGAAGTACGATCTGCTTAGAGAATTCCCCTGGTATGAAACAACAAAACCATATCCCGTGATCTCCTCCTCTTGGACCAATGTTTCTTTTTTTTTTATCTACCGATTACCAGCCATAAAGGAGTATTCAAGTCCCTATGGGAGGTCTGGTGAATGATATCATTCGGAAACAGATGCGCCTAAGGCAGGACCACTTTTCCTTTTCGCTAGCTTGTCAAAGTTGGAGCTGCGAGCATTCTTTCTGTCCCCGAAGGCGAAGCAGGAGGAACCAACCCAACAGTGTACCAGAGCGAGCAATAAATAAAGTGTACGAAACGAACGAATGAAGTAATAGCGACCAGCGAGCTATTGCTTGCCTTTGCTTTAATAGTTTCTATTCGACTGGAAGGGAAAGCAAACAAGGAAGGCATAGGTGTGAGCTAAAGACTTTTCTCGCTAAACCCGTCTCTGATCTTCTCTACTGTTTTGGCTGCTTTCTTTCATATGGGTGTAAGGTTCCTAATGTTCTAACTCAGAAAGTATAGTAGTTTTCTCTTCCTGACCCTTCGGCCAAGCCGCTTTGTCTGTTCATTGGATTGGTGTCTGATAGCTTTTCCCTCTCCCCAACCGCTGTCATGTCCCGCTACGCTAGTTCTTACTGTGTTGTGCTTTCCTTCCTGTCTCGCTTTTGTCTTGATTCTACTAGTTATCTCTCAAACAGCGGTTATTCCGCTAACACCGGATAAGCCGCATCTATGTAATAGCGGACGATTATCGGCAACTTCGGAGTCTTTCCGCCCCGCATGAGAAAGAAAGAATACATTCCTCACGTCTGCACAGGCCTATGGGCTTTAGCAAGCCCCTCTCCAGTTGTGACGTATCATTTCCAAAAGTTTAAGGCATATCACCGTCAGTGCGCTAAAAAGATCAGTAGGAAGATATAGGAGCACAATAAGGAGATTATTGTATGCCTAGGCAGTGACTCTTCCATGTCATATAGTCTTCCAGTTGAGATTTACGGTTCCGAGTTAGATTCTAATTACGAGAAGGAGGAACTGAACTCTGATTGTGATGGCGACTGCCTAATAAGAATGGAGAATAGGGTAGGAATGGAAAGGGATAACGGCGGATAGTGAGCTTTATTGGATCCCCAGGGTCGCTTGGGAGCATCTTCTTGCTCCTGAGGATCATAATTTGATTTCATGGAATCTAAGGTTCTGAAAGAACGTAGTAAGTGGTGAACTTTGTTTACTCGCTCGTTAGAGGAAGTGAATGGTTGGCTCGAAGAGGGTAGAGATGTCTTCAATCTTACCTGTGGGATGGTAGCTTTACTGTCTCTATTCTAGTTGAGTAAGGAAGTCCTCATAGCAACTAGTTTGTGAATGCTTAAATCTGGCTTTTTTAATGAAAAATACGGGGTTTTTTTTGACAAGATGTGACATTCAACATCAGATCGATCTAATCCCAGGATTTGTTCTTCTGAATCAAGCTGCAACTCGGATGAGTCCATCGGAGCATGAAGAATTAAGTAGGCAGGTTAGCGAGCGGATTAAAAAGGGACTTGTCAGGGAGAGGGTTCCAAACCTTGTCCTGTGCCTACTCTCTTGACCTCAAAGAAGGATGGCACCTGTTTTTCTCTTTCTTTCTACATTATAGCTTCAACTTCTTTCCTATAGCTGCTTGCTTGGCTTCAAAGCCTTACCTGCCCTTCGCCGCCTCCACAGAAAGATTGGTCTGGTCGATTGGTTACTTCCTTTTTGGATTAGTCAACACTAACATTCTCTCTATAAAAGGCTACAAGAGACGGCGCAGCGCTGCCTACGCGCTAATTAGCTTCCGATGTCGAAACTTCTCCGGCATTGATTGTAGGTAAAGCCTTCACTTCAAGCTTTGAAGCTAAGTCCGCTATTCGGTCAAAGTCTGATAGGCTCTAGGCCATACCAACCTCTTTCGGGGTTCACTCTTTTACTTAAGCTCCTTAAGTTCCTAGATAGGCGGATGCCTTTGCCGAGTCTGAAACTCCGACTCCTAAACTAGTCACTGGCCGGAAATGCCCATTTTGAGCTCGCTCTGGCGGATGTTCCCACTGATGGTAAGACCGGAGAGAGAATTCTTTTATTGGGCGCAGAAGCCTATAGAATCGTAATCAACTCCTATGCGGATACATGATAAAAGCCTAGGCCAAAGCAAAGAAAAAGAGAAATATAAGATCCCTACCCCCCTCTCTCCCTTGGGCTCTCATGCCCCCTCGCTTTTGGTGAAAAAAGTAAACCGGACCGATCGGTCATTTAAAATACGATAATTCGAATCAAGACAATTCTTGAAGAACAGAATACAACCGAGACTCCTGCATTTAGATCGAAGGCTTAGGGCGGAAAGGTGAAGAATGACTTATCTAAAGAATCCATCTATGTTCTGAAGCCCAACCTCAAAGTCCTCTCCTCGTATTGCTAGTACCTGGCACCTGTACAATTATTGGGCTAGCTTGTGCAAGAACCACAGGCGTAGAAGGAAGGGAGAGAGAGCCCCCCTCCCCCTCACTGTCTGAGTTGAAATGAGAAGCTTTTTCCTTCGCTTCAAGCTGTAATAAGAATAACAGTTCTTTCAATCCGCTTTCTTTGATGCTGACTTGAACTACCTCTTTGATCCTTCCCCAGTAAGGCTTGGGTTGAGCCTTTACTTTTACTAAATAAGGACGAATCCGCCTTTTCAATTTCCCACTCTAAGACTAGTTGAAAAGAGCAATCCCTCGCGATTCACAAAGTCGCTAATAAGACTTCGAGTCAACAAACGATTCAAGCTCATTACAGAAGGCAGTTCAGCTTGAAAACTCGAGTTGCTGTATTGAGCCACTCTTTCAATTTCAAAGGTGGGATCAAAACCTATTCTTCTTAGCCTAAGAGTCTATTCGCGGAAGAACCAGACATTCTCAAAAAACTCTCCTTACTATCCCTTACATAATGTCATCGCTTTCAGATAAAAGGAAGTTAGACTAGCTACCAACTATCACACGCTCTCTCTAAAACCCAGCCAAAGGAGTAGGAGCAGCAGCTGGGGAACCACCATAACCATCCATGGGAGTAAGACTAGCAGCAGAAGGGGAGTAGTATGAGCATTAGCACTGGGAAAAGATTGAATCGATCCAGCTCTGGTAACAAAGCAGTAGGCAAGCCTTAGTGGGGACCATCCATACCTCTAAGCCCGAGACTTTTTCTCCTCGGATCGGAGCGCACCACGGGATGCTTTGTGAACAGCCCCCTCTGTTCAATACCGATACCTGTCAGATTCCATAGCTGATGAATCTCTTTCTTTTGAAACTCTTTCCATTGATCGTCACGCAAGACGCTTTTCTGGCACAAACCTAGTAGTTATTTGTCCTGCCGATCTTGGGTGAACTGATGACACTGATGCTCCAAGACCGAGAGTTTTCACAGCCAAAGCTATTGAAGCTGTTCCCTCCCATGAATCACTGCTTTCTGCACGCACTTCGCACCCCTCACTTTCTTTTGTTTGAGCGGCTATCGCTTCTCTTTTATTCTATAGTGGGAATTCCTCTTCTATCGTAATTGGTTGGGCCAGACTCTTCCTCTCTTTTTCACTCCTTCATCCCTCCTCAAGGTTGGGAACAAGACGGATATGCCAATGACCTCTATCAGAGAGTGGTTTCCTGGATTGGTTGGTTTGAGGAGTGAAGGCGTTAAGAGAAATGACACAGTATCTTGATCCTCTATCCCCGACCATTCTATTAACCTAGTATCATTCTTCATCTCCGACAGCTAGTAACTGATCTGAATCTGAGCTTGCTTTTTGAATACAGTCAAAGCAGGACTTCCCTAGTTCTCGCATTCCTTGCCTTGGCACGGCCTTCAATAGTCATCATTAGCTCATTGGCTTTCTTTCTGATAGCTTTCTCTCCAGGCTAGGAAATTCGATGAGTCATCGTAGGGGCTTCTTTCTTTTACTTCAAGCCCACCCCCCTGGTATTTCTTTAAATTTAAAAGAATTTTGTTTAATTAGACGAAAGTTCTTTAAAAACTTCTGCTTTCTTTAAAAGATTCTGAACAGTTCCTGTAGGTTGAGCACCCCTTTCAAGGAAATATAGAATAGCAGGAACATTTAAATAAGTTTGATTCTTCGTTGGATCATAAAACCCCACTTTTCTAAGATCTTTTCCTTCTCTTCGGGATCGAACATCAATTGCAACGATTCGATACACGGCTCATTGGGATAGATGTAGATGAACAATACCTCCCCTAGAACCGTATAGGAAGTTTTATCCTCGTACGGCTCGAGAAAAAATGATTTGATTCGAATGAACGTAGAAAATCAATTAGACTTTAATTTCATTCGTTTTTTGTCCTTCCTGAAAATTTAAAAGAAACCATTCGTACTCATAACTCAAGTTGAATAACTCTCAAATAGCTCAAAAGTAAATTCTTCTCTTTAGTCAATTTCATTTATTGGGTTGTCTTTACCCGCTTTTTTAGTCTCGTTTAAACTTAGATTTGAATGATCCAATTATTGAGACTATCGAGACAATTAAAATGAGTTTACTTGTTCTTGGATCCTTTAATCTTTATTTTAAATCATTGGGTTTAGACATTCCTTCGGTGCTTCTTAATACTTTCAAAATGGCAGCAACATACCTTTGAATTGGAAATATTAGAAATTTGATTTCTTTCTATCAAAGAATCCGATGGACAGTTGATTCCCGCGTAATACATTTTGAATCGAAAAAGTTTGATCAATTACAACAAGTTTCCAATTTAAAAACAAAACTTGTTGAAATTGGATTTGATCCTTTTGATTTCTATATTATTATTATATCATAGAAGATACGTTTACGAAGTTGTTCCAATTGATTGATTGGCATTAACCCTAGATCCTTGCCCCCCAGAAATGAATTAATCCTTTCGACTCTTCCCCTCGAGCTCCATCGTAGACTATTTACAACCCAACAAAAAAACAAAGGATTCAGGTGTAACAGAACAAACGATGTCGAGCCAAGAGCATCTTCATCCCTCGATAAATCGAAAATAAGATGGTGGATCTAAAAATCCACAACGGATCGTGTCCTTCAAGTCGCACGTTGCTTTCTACCACATCGTTTCAAACGAAGTTTTACCATCACATTCCTCTAATTTGGAACCAGTATGGAATTGATTCAATTATGGAATCATGAATAGTCATTGGTTCAGTTGTACATAAACATCGTAATCTAGACTTTTTATATTCTTATTTTAAAATAAGAATATGATGTGATATCTGTATGTGGAACGATTTTTATGAAAAAGTTTTAGCAAGACAATATCTTTAACATCCATAAATCTATTTTAACATACATTTTAACATACATAATCTATATAATACAAAATAATAGAAAGTATATAATTATAACTATATATAAACGAATTACTTATTGACTCTGCATCTTCAAGTGACTAAATAGGATAGATTATCCTATTTCCTACTTTTTCAATACCAAAGATTCAACTGAAAAGAAATCATTAATATTAATAAAAATAAAGTATTTATAAAAAAAATATCTATAATTGAAAAAGTTTCCTATTTAGAAATACTATCTTCTTTGAAGGAAATTCGCCAATAAGCAGCATGTTTAATCCGATAAGTCTTTCCTTGACTCATCACTGATTTAATTTTAAAATAGATCAAAGCTAAAGAAGAAATAATCCAATTTTTTTTCGCAAGTGGATCAAAAAATGATATAAGTAAAGATAAAGATTTGAATCTTTATTCTTTTCATCTGATTACGAAAAGAAAAATATAAAAATTATTTGCATTGAAATAGAACGATACATACATACCACATACCATATAAGTTAAATATTTCCTCATTTTATATGTTTATTTATTTATATGTATTTTGTTTAACATAGGGATAGGGTTGAATAATATTTCAATAATAAAATCTTGTCATTAAAGTGAATAAAAAGAATAGGATAAACCATCCCTGCCTCAAGCGTTCCCTAGATTTCCAATTTTTCATTAGAGTCAACCACGAAAGACCTAAAAAAATGAAATAGAAAAAGATACATTGGCTCCAAAAAATATGTTATAAAACATATGTTATGGAACTTGATCATTTGTTAATGAGATTCGAAGAGATATTTAAATTAATACTAATTTACTCCTGACCACTCCATTATCTATAGCAATAACTAGGAATACTATAGCAATAGCATAAAAACCCTCTGGGGCGGAAGGATTCGAACCTCCGAATAGCGGGACCAAAACCCGTTGCCTTACCACTTGGCCACGCCCCATTTCCATTTATAATCTAAACTAAGAAAGAATAAAATTGGTATTGGTTGTTTGTCAACTCCAGTCCAAATATATATATATATCTATAGAATAAACGGGTAGTAGGATGTTGATACATATAGACATAGAATTCAACTCAATTTATTGATCATTACATAGAATTCAAGTAAGATATTGTATGAAAGTATGATTTCTTCTATTCTTATTTAAGTTGAGAATTGGAGGATTTTGTAATTGGGTGGCTTCAAAAAGAAGAAGGATTTTTTGTCTACCGTAACTGACTTTCTTCCTTTTTTCTTATATCAAAAACCCAACCAAAATGTAATTATCTCCAAGAACACAAAAATGTCTGTTATGCTTAATATCATTAGTTTAATCTGTATTTGTATTAATTCTTCCCTTTCTTCGGAAAATTGCGTAGATTGAGATGCAGCTCTTTGATCTCCACTTGGGTCAGCAGTTGAACTCGTTGCCGAAGACCTTGAAGTTGCTCTTGCCAAAAAAAGTTCTTTAAACAGTTCCTCAAGGACAGGAAAGATAGATTACAGTCCTATCAGTGCGACGGCCACTTTCTCCCCACCCGGCCTCCAAGAGGCCCGGGCATAAGGACTCTACCTGGCATTTGCCTCTGTACTATTGGTCATCATTGCATTTCCTGTCCTGGATGAGACTCTCAAAATGGCCAGGCCCAATAAATGGTTTCTGAAAAACTAGAATTTTCACTTTATTCTGCTTCAATCAACTATCCTTCCTCCTCTATTCCTTTGTCATGCGTCATGGCGAGCTGTCTTTGCTCATTTCCTAAGGTGATAAGAATGAATGAAAATCACATTCAACCCCAAGAAAGAGCAAAATTCCCTGAGACGAGATAGCTTCGCTTCGGCCTCAAAAGCACTAATACAATCCCTTTTTGCCTGGACGTCCCGTGGGCGATGTTAGCCAAAAGGGCAGATCAGACATCATCCCTCCGAGCATACAAGTCTGAGTGGTCGGTCAGCTAAACGATTCTTAGCCTCCTGATCAGAATCGGCAAGAGATGGAAACTCAGCAATGAGAAGAGATGCACGCACGTGCGTAGGAAGAGTGGTTTTGAATAGCAGCAGCACTAGTGAAAAGGAAGACTCCCCTCCCTCCACTAGCTAGGTAACTCCCTTTCTAAGAAAGGAGCAAATCTTTCCTCCTCAGATGAGGCGCTGTAAAGCCCTAGACAGATCACATCTCATTAGAAAAGGGCATCCCAACCGGGAACAAGCCTATTCGCGGAGTTATCAGCACGGACTCTCGTCTCCAATAGGCCCAGCAAACCAATGTTGTGCTTCTGAATGACTCAACAAATCTCTCTCCACTTCACCTCCTTATTGAGGCCCCTAAGTTTTATATTCCAAGCACCCACATTCATCATGACCCACCAGCAGTTGCCTTCACTGAGTCTTCTTTGCTCTTAGAGGTCTTCAGTTTTTATACGGGTAAAAAGCTACCATGTGTATTGGAAGTTTTTTAAGCGAAGAACTCTTACCCCCACTGTCGCGCTTTGAGTCATAAAAATCCCCAGCATGAATCTTGAACTCTATTTATCTCGGCTGAAGCAGAAACTAACCTCCTGTCTCCAATCTCTGCCCTTTCCTCCCCCGAGGATTGAAAAGGAACCATTTGCAGCTGCTCAATAGAGTGGCTTTTCCGCAAGGATAGGTCTTGATTTACACATAGGCCTTCTCTAAAGGATCAGGACCATCAGAGAGTAATGGTTGGCATTGGGTCGTCAATCTCTTTCTGCCTACGGGCCTCTTCATTAACCTGAACAGGACCTGCATTTCCTTGCGGTGAATAGCATGACTGGTTGGGACCGGAGTACTGTTAGCAATAATTGACCGGTTCAACCCCTAATCAGCGCCAGTAAGAGACTGAGGGCGAGTCGCTTGTGCCCCTTTCCCCTATCCGGTCTAGATCCACCGGAATCTCAATGATATTGGATGCTTCTTGCTACGCCCCTTGTTTGGGTAAGCTCCAATCCCTTTTGTGCATTTCACAAGCTTTATCAGAGTGTCAAAAGACCTTGCACCCCATGCAATGGGGAGGACGCCATTCATAGCAAACCTCTTGCTAAAACTCTTTTCCATTATCCCACAGTATCTTCACCGAATCCATTAATCTGGATTCTGCACCTATCATTCCTCACACCCTTTAGAGATATTGACCCTTTCTTGAGGAGTGTCTGTTCGTCCATGTAAAGAGGGGAGCCAACCAAGCTTTCAATGCTGCTTAACTCATCATCACACCAGTGTTCCCCACCCAGCCCAGAGAATCTTATCAATTTCGGGATCTCTTGGAGGGGATCCTTCTATTTGTGAATCCCAACGACTTTGATTTGATGATAAGGGGTCTACCACCAACAAACCAAGGGCCCGAGTTTAGGACCCGGTCTCTCTCCCCCACCGACTGGAACCTTATTGTGAAAAAGCCTTTGGAGTGAGTAAAAAGCTCCATGGCTGCAAGACACGAAGCAATCTTTCTGTCAAGGCCTTCAAATCTGGCCTGCCGCCCATCACATATGCGATAATGATAATGGAAATGGAACATTCCCTTGAGTTCTTATGAATGTTGGCCTCCTTGCTAACAGCATACTTAACCCTTATATAGTAGGGGGGACGAACTTAAGCTTATCTTTATTTAGCAGTAATGGAATGGGACAGTTATCCGAAAACGAGAAATTGGAGGTGTCAAGCATCTATAAAAGAAAGTCTAAATTTCTGGATCTTCCGTTGCTTTCAAAAGGGTAAGTCACTTCTTGCACAGATTATCAGCTACGCTCCTGATTGCTTGACTTTGCCTCTTTTACTCGCTACGCCCTATGCCTTAGCTTAAGTGCTTAACCCGGCGACGATCCGGGTAGGCGAGTAAATCGATGCCTTTTAAAATATACAATTTATAGCATATAGGATTCAGACTAGGTGGTTGTAATCGACCTGTCGGGAAACTAGAAACTCTCTCCCGGGCTCAATGTAGTTGAAATCTCTATTGGGCGAGGTCTCTCGAACCTCTTGTTGATCGGGAACCTATCTTGCACCTTCGGAATAGACTGGACACGGTAGACCCTCCGAACCTCCCTTTTCTCGCAGCCCAACACGACTTTGACTTCATTGTCTGTTTGAACTCCTTCCGTACCTGTTCGTTCAGCCGTGAACCACTTGGCTTCTGTGGCGAGAACATTTCCCACCCCACTCTGTAGAGAGAGCTTTTTTCCCTCTTCTTCGGGCTCTCTTTAGTTTGGCCGGTCTTCGGTTAACACCGTCGATCAGGAATGAGGTCGTCGATCTCCAACTCAACCTCAGGTTCAGCAGCCTCATCCAAGATGGAGGGCTCTTTCAATCTCAGCTGATCAACATTGAGGGGTGGCGGGCAGTTCTAGTTTGAATGCATTCTCCCTGACCTTCTCTTGCAGAGTGAATGGTCCCGCAATGGTTTAAGCTTGCGGTTGGTACCCTTCCTTAGGCAACTTTAACCACAGTCGATCTCCCACCTGGAGTTTCAGATTTACCTTGCACTCATTGTTTAGGCGTCTCTTGTTTGGTCTCAAATTTGGGCTTGGTCACCACCTTGTTCTCCTCACGTTTCACCACATTTGATCGCCATGAAGATGATGAACCCCCAGTTGGAGTGGTGCGGCCAACTCCACGCCTTTTGAGTTGTTGCGCCACTTTTATGGCCATTTGCACCATCTCGTCTAGACCCAAGTAGTGCCGAAGCTCAACTTGATCTTGGATTTCTTTGTTCAAACCAAAAAGAAAACGTGCCATGGTCGCCTCATTATCTTCCTCAATATTGGCCCTAATCATGACTACTTCCATCTCTGTATAGTAGTCCTCAACACTCTTCACCCCTTGCCTCAAAGTTTGTAGTCTATTAAACATTTCCCTATAGTAGTGGTTTGGCACAAACCTTTTCCTCATGACCCTCTTCATCTCATCCCAAGTTTCATTGGGATTCTCATTATACCTCCTCCTAGTGGTCACTAGTTGATCCCACCAAATGAGAGCATAGTCTAGAAATTCCACCACCGCCAACCTAACCTTCTTTTGCTCGGAGTAGTGGTGACATTCAAACACAAACTCTACCCTCTTTTCCCACTCTAAGTATGCCTCCGGGTCAGATTTCCCATGGAACGATGGAATTTTCATCTTAATACTACCCATGTTTCCATCCTCCCTATTCCCATCATATCTACCCCTTACGGCCTCTCTTTTCCCTCTACCAAATCCTCTACCTCTTCCAATCCTACCCCAATTTTCGTTTTGGCTCTCCTCATCTCCTCCCAAATCATACTCTTCCTCTTCTTCTCCCCTACCCATATTTTTAGGCTTAGATTTATCTCCACTAGTACTAACTTCAAGCCTATCCAACCGCTCATGTAATGGCTCTAACTCGGTTCTCATCATCCTACTAAAATGCCCAAATAACGCTTCCATTTGTACTTTAGATAACCCCGGGTTCGAACTATCTCCTACCTCCCTCTCCATTTAATTTCAGTTTGTACCTGCAAGAAAACGTTAGTAGAAAACAATATGTTCCTCACCCAAATGCTCACGGTCACTCCAAAGAAAGTCGCTCGTCACTCCTCTCAATTTTTTTTTTCTCACAACAAATACTCACCGTTCACTCCAAAGAAAATNCTCTAAGAATTCCGAAAATTCAAAGAAAAATAAATAAGACACAAAATTTCGTGTATCACAGATTCACGAACGACGAAGAATGATAGAACCAAACAGATTTGAAAGCAGAACTAAAGGATAATTAGATCTGATAAATAGAACGAAGGATAAACTTACTTGAATTCAATTAACCAAAAGCTCTGATACCAAATGATATGAATCCAAGTACGAATAAAAAGCAAACACGATTAACATTGAATCGCGCCCTCAATTTAAAAACGAACAAGGAATTCGTTGTTGTGTCCCGATCTTTTGAATCAAGTATGGTGTGATTTTCACCCCTAAACTACGAGGTTTAGTAATAAAGAATCACGATGAAAACAATCGAAATTTAGAACGAACCTTCAAAGAACCAGTCAATGACAATCCGCACAAAACGATTGACAAACGCCACAAAGTTAAAACTTTGATAAGTTTGATTTTTTTTGTTTACAAAGCAAAAGCCTTGAAAGTTGAGAGAAAAGTTCTCAAAAGTTTTTGATATTCAATGAATAATGATCTGAATAATGTTCCCAAAATTCGTCCAATATGTTTACATAATCAAGATATGAAATCTAGTTGCCAAAATAATTAAAACACTAACTTAGGAAAAAATCTGTGTCGCGCGCATATGCGCGCCCCGACTCGCGCATATGCGCGCAAGTCTCTGCCCATGTCGCGCATATGCGCGCCCTAATCTGCCGCATATGCGCGAAGCCCACTTTTAAACTCTTCGCTGTCCAGTACTTCTCGCGCAGATGCGCGCCCCTTCGCGGCGCATGTGCGCGAGCTCGCGCATATGCGCGCCCTGTCTTCACGCATGTGCGCGAGATCTTCTGTCCAGATTTGCGCTCCGTTTTGCATGGATGCTTGAATAATGTTCACATGATCCCCATGCATCACGAACCTTTCATCACTCGGTATCTCGCTTGTCAATCCGCCTTCTTTGCTCATAAACCCAGTCAATGCTTCTTTGAACCTCTTCAGACGTCCCCTCGTGATTGGTCCATCCGGCAGCTCTAAAGGGTCCCATGCTTTCCTTGGGGCTTGAACAACCGTGTTCGCATCATCGCCTTTGTGACATTGGTCACACGGGAGACCCCTCCAACAATAGAGAGTACGAATACCCCAACAGATCTTTCCCCCAGACCCTCTTCCCTAAAGTCTGGTGCCGACGAGTCCCGCTGAGTAAGGACCATCTCTGAATGAATAAGAGGCCCAATCGCCATACCTTTTTTGATCTACAATTTCATATGCTTCGTGAAAGCGCTTTGGGACAAGAATGTTTGTTAAGCCAAGAGTTTTTTTTTTAAGATTAGGAAGAGAGGGGTTTAGTGGCTTTGGGGAGTCCATTGCATCAAGAGTATAGAGATTGATTGGGCCCAAGGACCCTTTTAGCAAACCAGGAATATAGTGACCAAAGAGGTATCTAAGTTGCTCCTTTCTTCAGGCTTGGCGAAGGTATCTGATCTACTAGCTCTCCTCCAACCAATCCGGAGACTACAAGACCTTCATCTCAATCTCCACCGGTTCCCACTGAAAGCAGAGCATTACCTAAGGTAGATCATTTATCCCTCCTTCCAGTTTGCCATAAACCTTCTTGGCTAACTGTTGACATCATCTTCAATCTCAGATGTCAACAAGGTGGAGAAGTGAAAAGATTAGCCGTGGGAAGGCCAGCAATCCTAACAATCTGCCCAGAGTAGGGTTGTAAGTAGGACATCCAGTCCTACCTTTACATTCAAGTCGGATAATAGGAAAGGAAGGGAATGAGCCGAGTCCAGTAAGACAAGATTGTCAACAATGCCAGCATTCGTTCAATTCCCGGATGTCCAGCCCGTTGAGGGTAATGTGTCTCCCTCAAAAAATCTTGCCGCAGTCCCCCACCACTAGGAAGACGCAAGGTCTGGGCATCTCAGGCATACAGCAATCCATCATCCAACCAATATCTGCGCACCAGCCCTGTCCTTGACCTTACTACGAATCCCGTGCACGAGTAGAGGTTGCTTTGCTTACTGAATAATCAGTGGCTTATCTTCTTTCTTTCATTAGACTAGAACAAGTTAATCTGGATAACAAAGGATGTCCCCTGGATGATAGAAGTTTTTCTCAAACTCCCTGATGTGCTTTCAACTACGCTCCGCTCCCTTTCTTGTATAGCAATGTTCTGCAGAAGAAGGACTTATGCGGAAGAGAAAGCTTGCACATCTACCACTTCTTTCCATTGTGATTGACTTATTTGATGAATGCGCCGATCAGGGCTATCACTAGTGCCACGGGATGGGTTTGTCTAGAGTATCAGCATTAAGTGGAGGATGCCTGGGTCGTGTACCCTTTATATAATATAAGAATCTATAGTGACCCGGCCTCCTTAGTTGGTGGAAAAATGTTGCCGAAGAAGGGCGGAATGGGGAGTAAGAGCGAGAATAGCATGAATGAAAGCCACGCAAGTACTATCCACTGACTTCGAAGACAAGAATGGGCGGACCGACAAAAAACCTTTGATTCGGTATTTCACAGCTATGAAGCCAAGGGCGGGGAAAACTATGGATGATAAAGGCAGAGATCTCTAACCGCTATGGGAGGAAGCGAAAGACCCAGCCACTTGTGTTTTGCCTGCAGTTTCTTTCTGATGTCCGCACTAGATCCTTGTGTTGCAAGTGAAAGTACCCGATCAGTTCTGGTAGTAACTAAACGAAAGGAAGGGAAGAATGCTAGTGAGTAGGTATCAGTAGGTTGCTTGCTTCCTGAAGACAATTACTGACAAGATTCAATATAACCATCCACCCTTCTTCTTGCATACCCAAGCGCTCCTCCCACTGAGCCATTTTCCAAGAAAAAAGGGAAAAGGGTAAACTATAGCAAATCGTTAACAAGTCACTCTCTTGTCAATCATCTCTTCGCTTCCTCCGCCTCTCCAAAGAATAGAATTATGGTGAAGATTTGATGAAAGATGCATCTAAACGGATTATCCTTACTACATTTGATAAGGTATGGAAAGAACATTTACATCATTTTTATTACTTAAGGCAAGGAATTTATCCTTGCGAGCTTATCTTATGGTCAAAAGATCCATTAAATGAATACGAACGTGAAGCGTTTACACTTTTTGAGCAAATGCGCTCGTCTTAGAGAATTAGATGTTCAAAGATTATGTTATTTAGATATCGATATGAAACATGTAAATCGTCAATCAGTGATGATAGCTAATAAAGAATTGCATGCAAGAAATGCATGCTAGTCAAGAATATCCTGCTTTTAAAAAAGATAATGTAAGTATATTGTGCCGTTGTTGCTTGTTACTTACTATTTATGTTTATGATTCGCTCATTTCTAGCGCAAAATCCAAATGTTTGTGTCACTTATTGCGTGTCTCTGATTTATAGGTTCCTGACTGCAACCGCCTGGACACAAAGACCGTGTGCTCTTTGTCAATCCCACTTTCCCGCTTTATCAACCCTACAATAGTATATGAAGGTCCCTGTCTGAATGAGCAGTTCATAGGGTACTTCGGAGTGAACGGTGCGCTCTCACTTTCTCCCTGGGACAAAGCAGTGCGCTCACTCACTGACTGCTTGTTGTCCTGATAGGGTAGCTTCTTCGCAGATTTCCCCTGTCCGAAGTGGATTGGCAATACCAATCAATCTCACCGAACAAACTCCTTGTCAAAGCCGTGAAGCCATGCGTCATCGACCAACCAGGACCTGCCTATAGCGTTTGGGTGGCGACCTACTAGCGTAGTAACCATCGACGTGGGCAGTGATACTTGTCTTCCATCACTAAGAAAGTGATTGTCGTTATCTAAGTCATTCCCATTGGCAGGAGGCACGCCAGCATCTCTACAAATTCGTCGAGGAGAGTTTTTCACTAAACTTGAAGGAAAAAAGATTGATTCATCGCCCGGAAAAGAACCCTTCTCTTTCTAGCCATTCCGTTACGAAACTTCTCAACCGCCTTGACAGCACCAAGTTGACTTGCCGCTCGACCCAATCTTGCGATTTCCGATGATGAAACCAAAAAGGACTACACCCTCTGATTCCGGGACATAATTTGTTGAAAATGATTCCACAGTCTCAGTTTTAGAAGACAATTCATAACATAAGACGATGAAAGGAAACTAACAGAAGACTCCTCCGCGCCATCGGTGGTTACCACTGAATGGGATGTTGTCGCTTACTAGGATGTTTTCTCTTAATCGTCTATAGAGTTTCGAGCTAGTGATCACTAATTTCTTTGGCAGAAGCTTCGATCTAGAATGCAGTATCTGGGATTTTCAAAGCGCTCTAGGAGTAATCTAAAGTCCTTCCCTCCATTGCTTACGGAGACGGCAAATCCAGAGAAAGTTCTACGCCCTCTAGTGGGTTGGCATCAATGTTAGCAGATCGACTCCAAAGAATGCCGGGGAGTTGGAGAAGATTGAGTTCGTGCGATAAGAATCAGAGTCATGGCGGGGGAGAGCCCCAAATTCAGTGGAGTTAATGGGATGACTCCGCCTTCAATAAAGAGGAAGCAAGTAGGGCACAGGCTTTGTGGTTGTCACGAGCTGTAGTAAGCCTATCCTGGAAACAGCCTATTGGACAAGGCAAGGAGAGAGGGGATTTGAGACTTCTAAGACTGATTATCTCGTATTTTACGAAAAAAAAGAGTTTATTAGTGCAAATTCATCTTTTCAAAAAACCATTGTTTGTACAGAAATGGAAGGGACTCCCATCCCAGAATGTGCCCATTCCATTCTCGATCCAATGATTGATAGGAAAAAAATGGTCAGAGCGGTTTAAGCCATTAGGACCATCGGTGCAGTGAGAAAAGCGACGAACTCCATTAACTTACCCAGCTACCTCTAGACCGAGCTGTTGTCGACCGCCTGGATTGTCATGAATTTTCGAGGGCTCTTCTCAATTCCATCCACCTTAACACTTCGTTCGAGTCAATTCCTTGTCGTCTATTAAAACGACCTTGATAGCCCCACCCCAGGGCACAGGCTCCAAACAAACTGCTCAATCTCAAGCTTCTGAAGAGACGGTAGCACCTTCTGCAGTTGCAATTCCCCAGATATCTTAGATGTGCTCCTCCCGAGGATTTTATATATCTCTGCGTCAATACAACCTCTCGTTTTTTAGGAGGGAGCTTCTCTTGAGCAAATGGGGACTTCGAAGGTGGCGAAGCCTTCTCCAGTTCTGGAGGTTCGAGCTATTGTGTCCGCAGAGTCTACCCCCGAAAAGGAGCAACAATACCACTTTCGAATAATCACTTCCCCGTCCGTTCCATCTATATAGATCTATCTATCATTCTAGGGTCCCGAAATTTCTTCTTTTAGGTGGAGTCACTCAGCTGGTGCTGCGTTCACCGACTTTCCCGCTTCTCCGGAAAGAACCTTTCCCCTTTTTCGCCTTTCACCAACAAGACTGGATTGAACTGAAAGCTGCATTTGCCTTCCTTTATATTATATGGATATAAAGCTGAAAGATGCCCCCTTGGATCGGCCTATCTATGGTAATCTCGGTTTCTGCTTTTGCTCGTGCGTTAAAGTGGACTAAGATCGGCGCATCAAGCGAGGAAGGAATAACGGTTTTTCTTGTTTTGATGAATAGATATAACACCGGAAATCAATAAGCAATTTGATCAAATATCTCCCGTAAGGCCTATAAAGAAAGTCCCTAGGGCTATCCACTCTGGTATGAAAGCCGGACAAGGGAAAACAAAAAGAGAGGACGGAGGAGGAGGAAAGTCTGAGAGAGGAAGCCCCATCTAACTCAGTCCGAGAGAAAGCTCTTTCAGTCAACTCTTTCTTTCCTATATCATCTCAATTCTTAACTAAGGAAGAAATAAATAAGAGGAAGAGATTGGGCTCGGACACTGAAGCTCTATCCTAAGAGTAAGAACACTATAAAAAGAAGACCCTCAATCGAAAGGTCAAGGATTGTTCGTGCTGTTCCGTATATATAGAACACCATCTCCGGTTCTTGGAAACCCACCGCTTTTCTTCTTATCGCTCTGCTTCTAGCTATTCGGATAGACCACACCTCATAAAGAAAGTTCGCTATTCTATTCAAGCAGAAATCCCGGGAATGGGCATCCATTATCAGATGTCTAGGCACAAAACAAAAAGAGAGATATGCCAGAAAGACAGGATACGGGTACTCTACTCTATGGCAGAAGGGATGGGATTTGGCACACTGAAACCCTAAGTCCTCTCTTCCCTTTCTTATGATAAAAGAGATTGTTGAGTCCAATTGTGGGTGGAGAAGGTGTCTATGCTTGAAACAACTCCTTACCTTAAGATTGGAATCGTTTAGCGTCTATCTATTCCGTGTATTCTTGTGAGGAGCAGCCCCTTTCCCTGGTTTCTATATCTTTATGACGAATAGGATTTGAAGAGTTGTCACGATCATTCACATAAATTGAAGCAGGCAGGAAGCTACCGTTTCTAGAATGCAAGCAAGCTAGCTTGCTTACTCTCCTAGTAGCATACGTTGGCGGCAAAAACAAACTAGACTATACTAAACTAAAGTCACGAAGCATTCGGGAAGAGACTAGTCGCTTCTAGCGAAGCTTCTAGAAAGCCGACCACTACATAGAGAGATCCATATACCAGTCATAAGCTATCACTCATGCCTAGAGACGCGGGCGAAGGGCTAAGCGACTAATGTCGTGGCGAAGGAGGCCTACTATACGTATACTGGATTAGTAAGCAGCGAAATACCAAAACAAAAAATTTCAGTGAACTATTGAAGCTATCAGTGTCATTGATCAGACAAGTACCAAGGGCTTTCGGTAAACTTCTTTCATTTCCGAATTTGCTTGCGACAAGTCCTAGCATTAGTATGAGTTCGTTGACCGCGTAAGGGCGATCCATCTTGATGACGAATTCCACGATAACAAGAAATAGAAATGAATCGTTCGATGTCTGCTCGTTCTCCCCTCTTCAATTCCCAATGAACAACATGATCTTGACCTATCATTTGTTCAATTTGGTCGATCTGATACTTAGTTAATTCTTTTATCTTTATGTTCCCACTGATACCTAATCGATAACGAACCTGAATGGCTTTTTTAAGTCCAATTCCATAAATTTTTGTTGAGGCAATTCTTACTTGTTTATCGGCAACTAATCTAGCTCCTGAAATATATAACATTCTTGATCCTTCCTTTTACTAGTCTTCTAGGCTGGAATCATAAATGGCGTGTCTCCTCTCTGAGGATCGTTGTCCTTGCAGTAGTAGAACCTGGTGAACCCGTACTACTTGACTTGCCAAGCAGTTCTTCTCTTACGATATTTCGAATTAGTGATTCGTGAGAACATACTTTTATATTCGTAAACGAAATTCCTTTCTTTTGCTGGAAAGACAAGAGACCAGAAATGAAAGATGAAATAGCTGGTCCAGCGATCGATGACATTTCAGAAGTCTGGCACTACCTTCTTTATGTTCTTTTCTGCTTCTCTCTAGACTTGCTTCCTCCCTATGGAAGTCAGGAAAATATCCTTTCTTATTTGATTCATGGTCCTAAACCGGGAACTACTACTTCTTTATATACTTTAGCAGCAAACTAAACGGATTCCACTTGAGCAATCGCAGCTACCGACTCAACCACCAACAGCGGAGTAAGTTCTCCCGCCCGCCTTACTTTCTTCGGAATGAATTCTTATAAAAGAAGAAGACTCCGCACCTTACGAAAAGACTCCAGTTTCTATCTCATTATTCTACCATGTAGGAAGAAATTTTCACTTTTGTAGGTATTTATCTAGTAACAGTAATGAAAAAATTCCAAGATACTTTTTTCTAAAAAATAGAAATAGTTTATTATCCATTATATATATAGAACTAAAATACACTTATAAGCTATTTATGTATAAATATATACATATATATGTTTTTATTATAACTAACTATTTGCAATATCCAATTATCTTTTCTTTTTTAAAGGTTATAGTTGAATGGCTATATAATAGGAGCTTCTCCTTCGTCGCATGCAACGGGCCGATGTTTATGGATGTAAGTCAACAACACCCCACAGGGTTTCTGTTGGAGCTGGTTCCTCAGGGATTCCGTTGTCTCCCCCTTCGACATCGTGTCCGTCGGTACATTCGTCGTTATTAGAAAACATACCCTCAGTAAACGAGGGTTTTCTTAATGAGAGAGAGCAATCGGTTGACCAGCCCACTATCGTGATCGATACAAATTATCGCTCCCAGGGGGAGGCATCTTCCCTACCTAACCTGGCACAACCACATGCTGCTCATGTAAATATTGGGTAAAATATCGTAGAACCACATAATGCTCAGGCAATTCCACAGGATATCCAGTGGAATGAACTAGAGCAGCATCTGATCGAGTTAAGAGAACGAAGAGAACAGCTAGCTGCCAAACTACGAAACTGGTATCATTTTAATGATGGTTTCGATTGGCTGCTTTGCGTTCAGTCTGTTGTTTTTCCAGACTGGAAATAGAACTCAGAAAGCTTCACCTTTACAAGTCCGTGGCTCTTTTCTTTTGGAAGCCATAACTACGAACCCCCATAGCATAGCAAGGTCTACAGCACCGCTATGAGAAATACCAGTCCAGTAACCTGGGGAAGGAAGAGGTGAAATGCCTTGCCCACCTTTTTTAGTTTTAGCCGGCCGTAAACGGCTAGCATGGCTTTCTAACCGGCCTTCTCTTTCATTTTCAATTTAAAGGAACACGACCATCACGTATTGCCTTTAGAGGTGATACGGCAGAAGGATTTTCGGTTACCTTTCTTTGCAACTTTCCAAGAGGGACCTTTCTTTGTTACCGCGGTATGCATCAGAACGGGAGAATCAGAATGAATCCCTGGTCCAACGTAGATCTTTAAAAGAATTCCTTCGATCGATTACAGAGACAGGACAGGGGCAATAGTTTAGGATAGATGGAAGAGCCTTAGGACGAAGTAGGGTCTTGTTCCCCGGAAGCAAGTACTGAATCTCTTTAAAGAGAGTAGATTCTTTCAATATCCAAGTGATAGCACTGAGACTCGGTTGACAAGCTCATTGGCAAGACCGGAGGGGCTAGGTTGGAAATTAGGGTGGTTGCACCTTGCTTTGTATTTAAAGCAGTGTGCGGCCTCTTTACAGAAGGCCTATGCTGGCGATAAGGTGAAACCCGAATTGCTACCAGTGCCAGTGTCTCTCACTAGGAGCGGTTACCCTCGTATCATCCCATCTTTCCATAGAAGATTTATATTACGGAAGGATGACAGAGCAACTATTTTGGTGCAATTGTATTTGTCGTTCTTCTCCTTGTCTATTTCACTTCCCAGCTTGATTTAAAACTGGTTGTAAAATGCCTCTTAATCACAGGACACTCCAACTGCTTAGGGTAATTCATTCCATGAGGATTAGGAAAGGCAAGATGGTATTTAGAAAGATAGCATTCATTTCAAGAGATGGAGTTTCAGATGTGGAACTCTTTGCCAGAGGATATTCTCTTTGAGATGCTAAGAATCGAGGGTAAAGAAAGAGTCCTTAGCCCGCCCGACTTTTTCGTCTTTAATACTGATAGTGCTAGCACACTCCTTAGGCCGATTAGTTAGACTGATCTTTGTGATCTAGTTTTTATGGTCTTGTTTAGAGATTGCGCATTGCCGTGCTGTCTTCAACAACTGCTCTTTTCCTTGATGCGGAGAAGATCTTAAACCCCCTGGCCAGTGTTGAGAGTTCGAGGCATAGCCCATTTTTAGTGAAGCTGGAATGAAATGAAGGTAGTTCCGCCGAGGGTGACATCACTGGGGAATAATTCTAGATCGAATGCGACTGGGATGGAGGAAGGCTAGCTTTCACGTGGCGAGAGGGAGAAAGAAATAGCAAGTACTTCTCTTTCTGTTTTCACGAATTCGAAGGAGAGATTTATTTGATTCTAATTCTTGGATCGCCTATGTGTCTATAAAGAGGAGCTTTTAAGATTAGCCACTTTTTTGCCTTTAGCTTGAATGTGATCTTTGCCTTTAAGCTTTGAGCTTGGCAGTATAATCTATAGAACCAGATAGGCCAGGCCAATTAGATTCGACGGAAGTAGAAAGAAGTACTTTGAAGGCCAAGGAGATGGCTTCAAAGACTTCGCCCTTACGCTCTTTCCTCCTCTTTCGATAAGCTTTTCATAGCCGTAGTCGTAGTCAACTTGCAGAGGAATCCACTTCTGAGAGTGAGAGAATCCCGGGATGCATATGCTCTTTTCAGGGTTTAAGGAATAAGTAAGCGCAGCTATTGGACTTCTTTGTGGTATGGCAGCAGTAGCAAAGAAAAAAGCTGCTCACTCTGCTTCACCGAGAAAGGTTGCAAAGCAAGTAGCTAGCGAAGGAAATTAGGACACCTCCTGCCCAGAGGTAGGCATTTTAAATGCTGCAAAGGCTTTAGGAGCAGGGCCTGGAACTTAAACTGGTCCGGGCATAAGTCCAGACTCTCGGTCTGATTAGGCCTCTGCTGGAACTGCGCTCTCTATTAAGAGTAGAAAATTCTAACTTTCGAAATAGAAGATCGCATTAAACTAGGCCCGTTGTCCCTCTTAACACCAACCGCACCTACTTTCTTTCGTACCCAAGCCCCGGGGCAATAAAGACAGTTTTTGGCAAGTTGTCCGCTTGAACTTGATTTGAGAAAGGAAGTACCGCTTCCCCTAACGGTAGCGAAGTGAGCTGAGGAAAAGCAATTCAATAGGTAGAGTCGCAATTGCTTCGCTAGCTCTTAGAGAAGACTGAGCGGGGAATGTCTTATGTTGAAGTGTTGAAGAATGCCTTGTTGTCGGACTAGGAAAAAGCGCAGCTATTTCAGCTATTGGAGGAAAATCTCTTTTTCTTTCGAGAGGGGCATAGTTTCGTAGCTAAGTGAAAGAGTAGGAGAGGGAGAGAAGACAAGTCTTGTTGACTCAGCTGTTAACGTTTTGTAAGAGAGAGAAGTGCCCTGAGGGAATCAATCCTCCTTGAGGGCGGAATTCAATTCCTCTTTGCTTCCTTTCATCCAGTCTGTCGGCCAAGTCTTTCATTCCTGTTTGATGGAATGGTGATTCGAGTTTTTCACCCTAAGGAATAATACTGATGAGTTGAGTGAAATCGTATCCGTCTCAAGCATCTTACTCCTATCAGTAAGCGCCTAATCCCTTTTCCTTTTTGAGTTAATCTAACTGCTCTCCCGCAGCAAGTAATGATGTTTCTTTTTTTTTTTCATCCCTGAGTCTGTTGGGGTGCTAAAGGAAACAATCCCATCTAATCAAGTTCCAATCCTTCTGTCTTCCATTACTCTGCAACCTCCTGCCTTCCTTGAGGTTTGAGTTGCAAGAGTAGCTTTCCTTTCAATTGCTTCCGCCTTTGATGGAGTTGCAGTCCTTGGGGTTTGATAAGTTGGAGTTTCAGTTTTATTCTAGCCAAAGCCCAACCTTCTTTCTTTGATATTCTAGCTCATGGGGAAAAAAGCCCTTTGATCCTATCGATTCGAGTTATATACCCATTTCCCCTCCTAACATGGCTTACTACCAATGAAAGGGACTTTTCTTCTGTTTAAGAGAATTCCTATACCCTTTCCCTTCAAATTAACCTATACCGCCTACTAACCATCTGGTAAACCGAAGGATATTCTGCTTCCTTCCAAGCCCACTACATAGAGAGTAAAAATGCCTTATTCTTACTATCTATTCAAAGTATATTCTCAATCGGCGAAGTCTCGCTGTATTGAAAGCGGTAGACTAGTACTTTTATCCAGTGAAGCACGAGAGCCCCCCCTTCTCAGGGATTCACTAGTTGGCTAAACGAAAGCCAAAGAAGTCGGGTATCTCCTTCAGGCGGAATGTAATGAATCCACTGTATAATATAGTATGCCCATCTCTGGATTCTGTCTTTCAATGAAAGATTTGAATATATCAATCTCATTGATCGAATCACTTTTTAGTGAAAGATCTAGTCAAGGATTGCATCAACCAGATGTTGAGAATGTGGAAACAAATTAGTTAAACAGCTAGTCCTCTTCCCTTCCCAAAGGGAGCCATATGGAGACCGTGGCTAGTCAACCACTAGGCTATTTGTCCTCATAGCCTCTCTTCGCACTTACCCACCATATATTGATATGGCGGTGTGCAGAACAGGTGAGAAGTTTACTAAATACACGGTTCTTGGCGACGATGTTGTCATAGCCGACCAGGAAGTAGCAAGGGTGTATGAACAATCCTTGGATCAATTTTCTTTTCAAAAATCCTACCCATACCACCTAATCCCGAGAAAGGGAAAGTCTTAGTTGAGTGAAGAGTGCTCGAGGCCAATATTTCGTGCCAGTGCAAGTGCTTGGGTTATTTACTATCAAAATAAGGTGTACGATCAGACGGATAATTTTCACTGCAAACTCTTCTCGGTCTCTACGATTGTGACTTAAACAAGTGACCTCTTTTCTTTCATCGGTGAGATAATGTCTCTAATTCACTCTCGGATCTAACTCTCTTTCTTTTTCTTTCGGGCGCCCGTGGGAAGATACTTTAGTCATTGATATCCTTATTCAAAATGAAAAGGCGGGTATTCCCACAAAACAAAAGCGCTAGACCCCTGTTCCTTTACTTTAATCAACGAAGGCAGCCGCTCCAGCAGCTTTAGTACTTAGTTAACGCCCCAGCCCAACTCCCGCGATGAGAAGGGCTGCTAGGGAATAGAACAAGCTAAGAAGTCCTTACTAAACTACCAGTGCAGGTAAGGAAGTTAATGGGCAATCCTCACAGTTGCCCCATCCCACTGCCAAAGAGAAGACAGCAACAATCTAGCTACTAGGATAGGAACGGACGATAGTTTTATCATCCTTTGTTATCTATCGTCCATCTTTACCTCTCCTACTCCACTACTTCCCTCCTTCAAAGCGTGATTAATGCGCCTCTCTCCTGAAAAACGTGATCAACGTGGACTTCTTTCGAGCGTCTCGAGCATTTTTAAAGTTGAGCCTTCCAACCTAGCCCATGAAAAAAAGCTAGCTGAAAGCTCTATTGTAGTCTTTTAGTCGTCAGGAGGGAATGATTCCGGCCCTCTGTGTATGCTGTTTCTTTTGTTCAAGATTACTTACCAAACTTAGCCCTGGTTCTAGATTCATATGCATCTTTGGATGCTCCTACCCCACCATGCCTGGCCCTTTACCTTACCTTAAAAAGAAAAAGAGAGGGAGACCGCTCTGAATACAACAGAGGGCGTTGAGCCTCTAGTTGGCTTTCCAAGATCGACGGATCAGCATGAGATTGTCAGGAATGAAACTTCCATTGCTCCTCCCGCCTTTTCCGGCAAATGCTATGTTCAACTATGCCCACCCACCTCGACAAGCCCGGATAAGAAGTACAGATGGTTGTACAGCATGAGCTACGGAAAGCATTTCGACAGATGAAGTACGATCTGCTTAGAGAATTCCCCTGGTATGAACCAACAAAACCATATCCCGTGATCTCCTCCTCTTGGACCAATGTTTCTTTTTTTTTATCTACCGATTACCACCCATAAAGGAGTATTCAAGTCCCTACGGGAGGTCTGGTGAATGATATCATTCGGAAACAGATGCGCCTAAGGCAGGACCACCTTTCCTTTTCGCTAGCTTGTCAAAGTTGGAGCTGCGGGCATTCTTTCTGTCCCCGAAGGCGAAGCAGGAGGAACCAACCCAACAGTGTACCGGAGCGAGCACTAAATAAAGTGTACGAAACGAACGAATGAAGTAATAGCGACCAGCGAGCTATTGCTTGCCTTTGCTTTAATAGTTTCTATTCGACTGGAAGGGAAAGCAAGCAAGGAAGGCATAGGTGTGAGCTAAAGACTTTTCTCGCTAAACCCGTCTCTGATCTTCTCTACTGTTTTGGCTGCTTTCTTTCATATGGGTGTAAGGTTCCTAATGTTCTAACTCAGAAAGTATAGTCGTTTTCTCTTCCTGACCCTTCGGCCAAGCCGCTTTGTCTGTTCATTGGATTGGTGTCTGATAGCTTTTCCCTCTCCCCAACCGCTGTCATGTCCCGCTACGCTAGTTCTTACTGTGCTGTGCTTTCCTTCCTGTCTCGCTTTTGTCTTGATTCTACTAGTTATCTCTCAAACAGCGGTTATTCCGCTAACACCGGATAAGCCGCATCTATCTAATAGCGGACGATTATCGGCAACTTCGGAGTCTTTCCGCCCCACCTGAGAAAGAAAGAATACATTCCTCACGTCTGCACAGGCCTATGGGCTTTAGCAAGCCCCTTTCCAGTCGTGGCGTATCATTTCCAAAAGTTCAAGGCATATCACCGTCAGTGCGCTAAAAAGATCAGTAGGAAGATATAGGAGCACAATAAGGAGATTATTGTCCGCCTAGGCAGTGACTCTTCCATGTCATATAGTCTTCCAGTTGAGATTTACGGTTCCGAGTTAGATTCTAATTGCGAGAAGGAGGAACTGAACTCTGATTGTGATGGCGACTGCCTAATAATAATGGAGAATAGGGTAGGAATGGAAAGGGATAACGGCGGATAGTGAGCTCTATTAGATCCCCAGGGTCGCTTGGGAGCATCTTCTTGCTCCTGAGGATCATAATTTGATTTCATTGAATCTAAGGTTCTGAAAGAACGTAGTAAGTGGTGAACTTTGTTTACTCGCTCGTTAGAGGAAGTGAATGGTTGGCTCGAAGAGGGAAGAGATGTCTTCAATCTTACCTGTTGGATGTNATAGTGAGCTCTATTGGATCCCCAGGGTCGCTTGGGAGCATCTTCTTGCTCCTGAGGATCATAATTTGATTTCATGGAATCTAAGGTTCTGAAAGAACGTAGTAAGTGGTGAACTTTGTTTACTCGCTCGTTAGAGGAAGTGAATGGTTGGCTCGAAGAGGGAAGAGATGTCTTCAATCTTACCTGTGGGATGGTAGCTTTACTGTCTCTATTCTAGTTGAGTAAGGAAGTCCTCATAGCAACTAGTTTGTGAATGCTTAAATCTCTCTTTTTTAATGAAAAATACGGGGTTTTTTTTGACAAGATGTGACATTCAACATCAGATCGATCTAATCCCAGGATTTGTTCTTCTGAATCAAGCTGCAACTCGGATGAGTCCATCGGAGCATGAAGAATTAAGTAGGCAGGTTAGCGAGCGGATTAAAAAGGGACTTGTCAGGGAGAGGGTTCCAAACCTTGTGCTGTGCCTGCTCTCTTGACCTCAAAGAAGGATGGCACCTGTTTTTCTCTTTCTTTCTACATTATAGCTTCAACTTCTTTCCTATAGCTGCTTGCTTGGCTTCAAAGCCTTACCTGCCCTTCGCCGCCTCCACAGAAAGATTGGTCTGGTCGATTGGTTACTTCCTTTTTGGATTAGTCAACACTAAAATTCTCTCTATAAAAGGCTACAAGAGACGGCGCAGCGCTGCCTACGCGCTAATTAGCTTCCGATGTCGAAACTTCTCCGGCATTGATTGAAGGTAAAGCCTTCACTTCAAGCTTTGAAGCTAAGTCCGCTATTCGGTCAAACTCTGATAAGCTCTAGGCCTTACCAACCTCTTTCGGGGTTCACTCTTTTACTTAAGCTCCTTAAGTTCCTAGATAGGCGGATGCCTTTGCCGAGTCTGAAACTCCGACTCCTAAACTATTCACTGGCCGGAAATGCCCATTTTTAGCTCGCTCTGGCGGATGTTCCCGCTGATGGTAAGACCGGAGAGAGAATTCTTTTATTGGGCGCAGAAGCCTATAGAATCGTAATCAACTCCTATGCGGGTACATGATAAAAGCCTAGGCCAAAGCAAAGAAAAAGAGAAATATAAGATCCCTACGCCCCTCTCTCTCTTGGGCTCTCATGCCCCCTCGTTTTTGGTGAAAAAAGTAAACCGGACCGATCGGTCATTTAAAATACGATAATTCGAATCAAAACGATTCTTGAAGAACAGAATACAACCGAGACTCCTGCATTTAGATCGAAGGCTTAGGGCGGAAAGGTAAAGAATGACTTATCTAAAGAATCCATCTATGTTCTGAAGCCCAACCTCAAAGTCCTCTCCTCGTATTGCTAGTACCTGGCACCTGTCCAATTATTGGGCTAGCTTGTGCAAGAACCACAGGCGTAGAAGGAAGGGAGAGAGAGCCCCCCTCCCCCTCACTGTCTGAGTTGAAATGAGAAGCTTTTTCCTTCGCTTCAAGCTGTAATAAGAATAACAGTTCTTTCAATCCGCTTTCTTTGATGCTGACTTGACCCGCAGAGTTGAACTTGAACTACCTCTTTGATCCTTCCCCTGTAAGGCTTGGGTTGAGCCTTTACTTTTACTAAATAAGGACGAATCCGCCTTTTCAATCTCCCACTCTAAGACTAGTTGAAAAGAGCAATCCCTCGCGATTCACAAAGTCGCTAATAAGACTTCGAGTCAACGAACGATTCAAGCTCATTACAGAAGGCAGTTCAGCTTGAAAACTCGAGTTGCTGTATTGAGCCACTCTTTCAATTTCAAAGGTGGGATCAAAACCTATTCTTCTTAGCCTAAGAGTCTATTCGCGGAAGAACCAGACATTCTCAAAAAACTCTCCTTACTATACCTTACATCCTGTCATCGCTTTCAGATAAAAGGAAGTTAGACTAGCTACCAACTATCTCACGCTCTCTCTAAAACCCAGCCAAAGGAGTAGGAGCAGCAGCTGGGGAACCACCATAACCATCCATGGGAGTCAGACTAGCAGCAGAAGGGGAGTAGTAGGAGCATTAGCACTGGGAAAAGATTGAATCAATCCAGCTCTGGTAACAAAGCAGTAGGCAAGCCTTAGTGGGGACCATCCAAACCTCTAAGCCCGAGACTTTTTCTCCTCGGATCGGAGCGCACCACGAGATGCTTTGTGAACAGCCCCCTCTGTTCAATACCGATACCTGTCAGATTCCATAGCTGATGAATCTCTTTCTTTTGAAACTCTTTCCATTGATTGTCACGCAAGACGCTTTTCTGGCACAAACCTAGTAGTTTTTTGTCCTGCCGATCTTGGGTGAACTGATGACACTGATGCTCCAAGACCGAGAGTTTTCACAGCCAAAGCTATTGAAGCTGTTCCCTCCCATGAATCACTGCTTTCTGCACGCACTTCGCACCCCTCACTTTCTTTTGTTTGAGCGGCTATCGCTTCTCTTTTATTCTATAGTGGGAATTCCTCTTCTATCGTAATTGGTTGGGCCAGCCTCTTCCTCTCTTTTTCACTCCTTCATCCCTCCTCACGGTTGGGAACAAGACGGATATGCCAATGGCCTCTATCAGAGAGTGGTTTCTGGATTGGTTGGTCTGAGGAGTGAAGGCGTTAAGAGAAATGACACAGTATCTTGATCCTCTATCCCCGACCATTCTATTAACCTAGTATCATTCTTTNTGATTTTTTAATCAATAAACTAACGTTTTGTCGTTCTAGACCACCACCATCGGATTCGACGGAAGGAATGATAAATAGATACGAATCGAGCAAGAAGGGGGGAAAACTAGTAAAGAAAAATTATACAAAGTTATATATAAGTCGCTACCCCCCCTTGGTATTTCTTTAAATTTAAAAGAATTTTGTTTAATTAGACGGAAGTTCTTTAAAAACTTCTGCTTTCTTTAAAAGATTCTGAACAGTTCCTGTAGGTTGAGCACCCCTTTCAAGGAAGTATAGAATAGCAGGAACATTTAAATAAGTTTGATTCTTCATTGGATCATAAAACCCCACTTTTCTAAGATCTTTTCCTTCTCTTCGGGATCGAACATCAATTGCAACGATTCGATAGACGGCTCATTGGGATAGATGTAGATGAACAATACCCCCCCTAGAACCGTATAGGAAGTTTTATCCTCGTACGGCTCGAGAAAAAATGATTTGATTCGAATGAACCTAGAAAATCAATTAGACTTTAATTTCATTCGTTTTTTGTCCTTCCTGAAAATTTAAAAGAAACCATTCGTACTCATAACTCAAGTTGAATAACTCTCAAATAACTCAAAAGTAAATTCTTCTCTTTAGTCAATTTCATTTATTGAGTTGTCTTTACCCGCTTTTTTGTCTCGTTTAAACTTAGATTTGGATGATCCAGTTATTGAGACTATCGAGACAATTAAAATGGGTTTACTTGTTCTTGGATCCTTTAATCTTTATTTTAAATCATTGGGTTTAGACATTCCTTCGGTGCTTCTTAATACTTTCAAAATGGCAGCAACATACCTTTGAATTGGAAATATTTGAAATTTGATTTCTTTCTATCAAAGAATCCGATGGACAGTTGATTCCCGCGTAATACATTTTGAATCGAAAAAGTTTGATCAATTACAACAAGTTTCCAATTTAAAAACAAAACTTGTTGAAATTGGATTGGATCCTTTTGATTTCTATATTATTATTATATCATAGAAGATACGTTTACGAAGTTGTTCCAATTGATTGATTGGCATTAACCCTAGATCCTTGCCCCCCAGAAATGAATTAATCCTTTCGACTTTTCGACTCGAGCTCCATCGTAGACTATTTACAACCCAACAAAAAAACAAAGGATTCAGGTGTAACAGAACAAACGATGTCGAGCCAAGAGCATCTTCATTCCTCGATAAATCGAAAATAAGATGGTGGATCTAAAAATCCACAACGGATCGAGTCCTTCAAGTCGCACGTTGCTTTCTACCACATCGTTTCAAACGAAGTTTTACCATCACATTCCTCTAATTTGGAACCAGTATGGAATTGATTCAATTATGGAATCATGAATAGTCATTGGTTCAGTTGTACATAAACATCGTAATCTAGACTTTTTATATTCTTATTTTAAAATAAGAATATGATGTGATATCTGTATGTGGAACGATTTTTATGAAAAAGTTTTAGCAAGACAATATCTTTAACATCCATAAATCTATTTTAACATACATTTTAACATACATAATCTATATAATACAAAATAATAGAAAGTATATAATTATAACTATATATAAACGAATTACTTATTGACTCTGCATCTTCAAGTGACTAAATAGGATAGATTATCCTATTTCCTACTTTTTCAATACCAAAGATTCAACTGAAAAGAAATCATTAATATTAATAAAAATAAAGTATTTATAAAAAAAATATCTATAATTGAAAAAGTTTCCTATTTAGAAATACTATCTTCTTTGAAGGAAATTCGCCAATAAGCAGCATGTTTAATCCGATAAGTCTTTCCTTGACTCATCACTGATTTAATTTTAAAATAGATCAAAGCTAAAGAAGAAATAATCCAATTTTTTTTCGCAAGTGGATCAAAAAATGATATAAGTAAAGATAAAGATTTGAATCTTTATTCTTTTCATCTGATTACGAAAATAAAAATATAAAATTCATTTGCATTGAAATAGAACGATACATACATACCACATACCATATAAGTTAAATATTTCCTCATTTTATATGTTTATTTATTTATATGTATTTTGTTTAACATAGGGATAGGGTTGAATAATATTTCAATAATAAAATCTTGTCATAAAGTGAATAGCATAAAAACCCTCTGGGGCGGAAGGATTCGAACCTCCGAATAGCGGGACCAAAACCCGTTGCCTTACCACTTGGCCACGCCCCATTTCCATTTATAATCTAAACTAAGAAAGAATAAAATTGGTATTGGTTGTTTGTCAACTCCAGTCCAAATATATATATATATCTATAGAATAAACGGGTAGTAGGATGTTGATACATATAGACATAGAATTCAACTCAATTTAATGATCATTACATAGAATTCAAGTAAGATATTGTATGAAAGTATGATTTCTTCTATTCTCCTTTAAGTTGAGAATTGGAGGATTTTGTAATTGGGTGGCTTCAAAAAGAAGAAAGATTTTTTGTCTACCGTAACTGACTTTCTTCCTTTTTCCTTATATCAAAAACCCAACCAAAATGTAATTATCTCCAAGAACACAAAAATGTCTGTTATGCTTAATATCATTAGTTTAATCTGTATTTGTATTAATTCTTCCCTTTCTTCGGAAAATAACGAAGAATGAGATGCAGCTCTTTGATCTCCACTTGGGTCAGCAGTTGAACTCGTTGCCGAAGACCTTGAAGCTTCTCTTGCCAAAAAAAGTTCTTTAAACAGTTCCTCAAGGACAGGAAAGATAGATTACAGTCCTATCAGTGCGACGGCCACTTTCTCCCCACCCGGCCTCCAAGAGGCCCGGGCATAAGGACTCTACCTGGCATTTGCCTCTGTACTATTGGTCATCATTGCATTTCCTGTCCTGGATGAGACTCTCAAAATGGCCAGGCCCAATAAATGGTTTCTGAAAAACTAGAATTTTCACTTTATTCTGCTTCCATCAACTATCCTCCCTCCTCTATTCCTTTGTGCTCATTTCCTAAGGTGATAAGAATGAATGAAACTCACATTCAACCCCAAGAAAGAGCAAAATTCCCTGAGACGAGATAGCTTCGCTTCGGCATCAAAAGCACTAATACAATCCCTTTTTGCCTGGACGTCCCGTGGGCGATGTTAGGCAAAAGGGCAGAACAGACATCATCCCTCCGAGCATACAAGTCTGAGTGGTCAGTCAGCTAAACGATTCTTAGCCTCCTGATCAGAATCGGCAAGAGATGGAAACTCAGCAATGAGAAGAGATGCACGCACGTGCGTAGGAAGAGTGGTTTTGAATAGCCGCAGCACTAGTGAAAAGGAAGACTCCCCTCCCTCCACTAGCTAGGTAACTCCTTTTCTAAGAAAGCAGCAAATCTTTCCTCCTCAGATGAGGCGCTGAAAAGCCCAAGACAGATCACATCTCATTAGAAAAGGGCATCCCAACCGGGAACAAGCCTGTTCGCGGAGTTATCAGCACGGACTTTCGTCTCCAATAGGCCCAGCAAACCAATGCTGTGCTTCTGAATGACTCAACAAATCTCTCTCCACTTCACCTCCTTATTGAGGCCCCTTTTATATTCCAAGCACCCACATTCATCATGACCCACCAGCAGTTGCCTTCACTGAGTCTTCTTTGCTCTTAGAGGTCTTCAGTTTTTATACGGGTAAAAAGCTACCATGTGTATTGGAATTTTTTTAAGCGAAGAACTCTTACCCCCACTGTCGCGCTTTGAGTCATAAAAATCCCCAGCATGAATCTTGAACTCTATTTATCTCGGCTGAAGCAGAAACTAACCTCCTGTCACCAATCTCTACCCTTTCCTCCCCCGAGGATTGAAAAGAAACCATTTGCAGCTGCTCAATAGAGGGGCTTTTCCGCAAGGATAGGTCTTGATTTACACATAGGCCTTCTCTAAAGGATCAGGACCATCAAAGAGTAATGGTTGGCATTGGGTCGTCGATCTCTTTTTGCCTACGGGCCTCTTCATTAACCTGAACAGGACCTGCATTTCCTTGCGGTGAATAGCATGACTGGTTGGGACCGGAGTACTGTTAGCAATAATTGACCGGTTCAACCCCTAATCAGCGCCAGTAAGAGACTGAGGGCGAGTCGCTTGTGCCCCTTCCCCCTATCGGGTCTACATCCACCGGAATCTCAATGATATTGGATGCTTCTTGCTACGCCCCTTGGTTGGGTAAGCTTCAATCCCTTTTGTGCATTTCACAAGCTTTATCAGAGTGTCAAAAGACCTTGCACCCCATGCAATGGGGAGGACGCCATTCATTGCAAACCTCTTGCTAAAACTCTTTTCCATTATCCCGCAGTATCTTTACCGAATCCACTAATCTGGATTCTGCACCTATCATTCCTCACACCCTATAGAGATATTGACCCTTTCTTGAGGAGTGTCTGTTCGTCCATGTAAAGAGGGGAGCCAACCAAGCTTTCAATGCTGCTTAACTCATCATCACACCAGTGTTCCCCACCCAGCCCAGAGAATCTTATCAATTTCGGGATCTCTTGGAGGGGCTCCTTCTATTTGTGAATCCCAACGACTTTGATTTGATGATAACGGGTCTACCACCAACAAACCAAGGGCCCGAGTTTAGGACCCGGTCTCTCTCCCCCACCAACTGGAACCTTATTGTGAAAAAGCCTTTGGAGTGAGTAAAAAGCTCCATGGCTACCAGACACGAAGCAATCTTTCAGTCAAGGCCTTCAAATCTGGCCTGCCGCCCATCACATATGCGATAATGATAATGGAAATGGAACATTCCCTTGAGTTCTTATGAATGTTGGCCTCCTTGCTAACAGCATACTTAACCCCTATATAGTAGGGGGGACGAACTTAAGCTTATCTTTATTTAGCAGTAATGGAATGGGACAGTCATCCGAAAATGAGCAATTGGAGGTGTCAAGCATCTATAAAAGAAAGTCTAAATTTCAGGATCTTCCATTGCTTTCAAAAGGGTAAGTCACTTCTTGCACAGATTATCCGCTATGCTCCTGATTGCTTGACTTTGCCTCTTTTACTCGCTACGCCCTATGCCTTAGCTTAAGTGCTTAACCCGGCGACGATCCGGGAAGGCGAGTAAATCGATGCCTTTTAAAATATACAATTTATAGCATATAGGATTCAGACTAGGTGGTTGTAATCGACCTGTCGGGAAACTAGAAACTCTCCCCTGGGCTCAATGTAGTTGAAATCTCTATTGGGCGAGGTCTCTCGAGCCTCTTGTTGATCGGGAACCTATCTTGCACCTTCGGAATAGACTGGACGCGGTAGACCCTCCGAACCTCCCTTTTCTCGCAGCCCAACACGACTTTGACTTCATTGTCTGTTTTAACTCCTTCCGTACCTGTTCGTTCAGCCGTGAACCACTTGGCTTCTGTGGCGAGAACATTTCCCACCCCACTCTGTAGAGAGAGCTTTTTTCCCTCTTCTTCGGGCTCTCTTTAGTTTGGCCGGTCTTCGGTTAACACCGTCGATTAGGAATGAGGTCGTCGATCTCCAACTCAACCTCAGTTTCAGCCGCCTCATCCAAGATGGAGGGCTCTTTCAATCTCAGCTGATCAACATTGAGGGGTGTCGGGCAGTTCTAGTTTGAATGCATTCTCCCTGACCTTCTCTTGCAGAGTGAATGGTCCCGCAATGGTTTAAGCTTGCGGTTGGTACCCTTCCTTAGGCAACTTTAACCACAGTCGATCTCCCACCTGGAACTTATGATCGGTTCCGTCTCGGTCGTGCCTTTACTTCTTTTGCCTCTGCTTTTTGCTCCAGAGTATCAGAAACCCGCCCATGGTACCGCCGTTCTCCAGGAAACTAGCGGCTCGCAGTTGTTGAGCCGCTTCTCTAGGAGATAGGAGATGTGCCGCTGACTGGGTTCAGGACACAACCATCGTCCGAACCGTCTGCTACCAAGTTTTTCAGACACATCTGAAATCGCGTTAAAATCACCCGAAACCATCCATGGACCTTGTATGTCTTAGGACAGTAATTGAAGTTTTTTCCAAAGAAGCCGTCTCTCCCGAATGGAGCACTTTGCATAAACAATGGTAAGCCTTACCAGATCAGAATTAAGGAAGCTGATGTCGACTGTGATACACTGTTCAATCGCGTCGACAAGCACTAGATTCACTTCAAGATTCCAACAGAGCAGAGCCATTGTCATCTGCCTCTTGATTTGCCAATGAAAAGTGGAAACCAATTCTGTTGGAGAATTTTTGAAGCTTATTAGCATGGTGAAGAGGTTCAAGAATAGCAATCAACGATTTATTATACATCTTTACAAGCTTGGCAACGGCAACCCTCCTTCTCGATTTGATGTTGCCTATGCCTCTGAAATTACACAAAAGTGTATTATTCATAGCTAACAATGGAAGATGAGAAGAATGAGCCAACGCTCTAGTAACCCTTCTGGAGCTCTTCAAGTTCGATTCTTGTACTTTGACAGATGTATCTGGCTGCTCCTTGTAGGATTTAGAAGCTTTAGATTTCTGGGCACAGTCAGTGTTCTTGAATATCGAAGCTGTAGATAACACTTGAGAGAATTCCTTACACATGGTAAAAAATTCCTGCAAAGAAGTGTTTGCTTCTCTCATAGGTTCAGAGTCCGATAAGTCTCCCTTAGTCTGCTGAGCAGCTTGTTTCTTTGGAACGTTGGCATCATCTTTGGATTTCAGTCAAACAAGGGATATATTAGACTCCATCTTGTTTATGAGTTCATGATCAGGCTGAGAGATAATAGGAAAAATAGCCTTAATACCATAATTATAAAAATGGGAATTGTTAGCAGCCAGAGATGAGTAAAAGGCATCTACTATTACCTGATGAGAAGAAGAAACCCTTAACTGAGAATCATGAGAAGCAGTACTGGTTGAAGGATCGGCAGAAATCTGTATGTGCTGAGAAGTGTCTTTATTAAAAGAAAAAAGATTATGCTCCTTGTAGGCAGTATTGTTTGGAAGATTATATGTATTATCAAAAGATGATTGGATGGTCTTTCCCGTTGGCCTTTCGGCCTTGCCTGAGGTACGTTGTTCTTATTTGTGACACCCATAANTACCATACCTTGCTTCGGGGCCGATCTCTTGTATCGGAGCCAATTTTTGAATTTCTTTATTTGACCATCACAAATAGATTTGCTGCATGGATTGTTCCACTGTCACAACCTGATCTCGACATAATCCCTTGAGCGCTTTCTTTCGGCTTGGAGCGAATCACCTTCGTTAGCTTAGTTCGAAATCCCCTTCTATTGGTCTGAGGGTGCGCCACATGGGAGGCTTCCTTTTACTTCGATCGGCCTATTTACTCAGCTAGGGAATAAGACTAACCTAATTTACCTATTCACTGAACCCAAGACGGTAGTATTTGCTACCAGTATCGAATAGAACTAGGTACGTAGTAACTCGACACGAAGTAAATCGAAACCGCATCATGTGCTACATAGCAAATCGAGGCACAAGGGCACGAGTCATAGGTACCAACGAAAACTGAAACCTAAAGACCGAACCGAACTAAGAGCAGTCCTTTCCTATTTCCCATCCCTTCGTCCCATCCAAGAAAGAAATTAAGGTATAATATTTACCCAAAGGTAAAGGCTAACAACACTAGTTTCCTCGGATCACAGAACTAGCGTGAAAAGAGTCCTAGTCCACCAAAGCGTGCGGATCAAAAATGGCAAAGACCGAATCTTCTCTAACTCTAAGAGCGGATTGGCCGACTTCAAAGCATTAAGAAGGAGTTGGAAGTTAACAAGGCTCGAGAAACCTCGGCTCTGGTTCAATCCTTTCATACCTCGATGAAACTGTGCCTGTGAAAGAGAAGTCGAAACCACAGAATAAGTAGTAATGAGGAGTTATGTTTCCTGCTTTCCGGTGCAGATGAATAAACCGGTCTTTTCTTCTGTTTAAGGGGATTCCTATAACCGGAAATCTATTTTTAAAGAAATAATAGATGAATTTTGCTAAATAAAAGCATTCCTAATAAAGTAGAAAAAAATGATTATAAATGTTTCATAACGAGCACGTTGGATACGCATCTTTGAATTCATTAGCTCGCACAAGATCTACCTCCTAACCACAGAACCTCAGAGTTCTATCAAACAAGAGCTTCATAGAGAAAGGAGTCTCCATTTGGATGATCTACAATCCGTATATGCTCTAAGAGATTGAAGATTGGCCGATGGGAGTTTCATCAGTACAAATAGGCCAGTTAAAGACGAGTAGGCAGGGTACGACAAAGCCCACGGGGTGTGACACATGGTTGTACTGGTCAGCTTTGGGCTGGAGATTGACGATTGGCTGAGCGTGCTTTGTCAGCTCGTGGTGGAGTACTCTCTGATGGATTCGCTCTATTATTGCGGCCTATTCCTGAGGGAGTGATCGGGATTAAGCCGCGTGGCGATACCCGCGAAAAACAAAGGACTATTCGCTCTTTGGGGTGGGCCTTTCGTACTCCAATCCGTACGGGGAGAATTATTCAGCGCACTAAAATCTAGTGGTTCATGAAAAGCCGGGGGTGAACCATGTTACGGAACTAAGACAAGAATTCTTACTAATAATAAGAAAGGGTTAAGGGTCTCCAACGTCTATAAATAGAAGCTTCTTTCAGTCTCTATTTTGCAAAGGGAGACGGTGACTTAGAAGTCGGCAAGAAAGAGCTTTAGCCATGGATATCGCTGGAAGACTTGCTGAAATTCAACAATCAATAGAAAGTGTAGAAAACGAGAAGCTCCAACGGGAGCAAATGCTCGGTCTGTTCTGGGAGCATCCGCCTGCTCTCGATCCGGAGGCCGTAGGAAGAATGATGCAATTGATCCGGGACCGCATTCGCGGTCTGGAAGACAGGAAGAGGGCGCTCCTTCAAGAGCAAGAAATGCTCATTGTGGAGGCGGCTTCACACATCCGCGGCGGCGGGGGAAACTAGAAGAGAAGAGTCTGTCGACGCAAAGTAGTGTGTTTTAGGCTTTCTTTGTTATGTTTAATGTTGTTCTATGTCTTTTGTTAACTTAATATGAGTTAACTTTGTAATGTTGTGTTTAGTTGCGTGGCTGGTCTATGTGTGTGTAAGCTTCCTATTTTATGTACTCCCATGTATAAAAACTTGCTTGTAGTGCTGGAATGAAAAAAATCTGCTCTGTTCTAGTTCATTCTCTTTCCCGCAGAAAAATGAAAGATTTGAATTCTTTTTTATTTGAAATCTAGTTTTTTTATTGTTAATTTCTCACATATACAAGCTAACACTACAACCAATAGGGTGAAAGTTGTGTTTATAGTAACTCTCCTCTAATAGCATAGCAGAACGCTTCCATGCCTCGTTATCCTATCTTTAAAACTGTCACTTCGGTGTCGTTAAAGCGCAGTAACGAGAGTTAGTAACAAGATACCCGATACTAATTATTTCAAGTAGCACAATTATCCGTATAATCTCGTAGAGAGATGTGAGAAACCGCTTTTGCGGTTGAAGGAAGTTGTGTTGCTTGATTGCTTGAACCAGGTCACAGGGATGGATTTCTATTTAAAGCTAGTATGAGCTCAAAAAGAATGGAATCCGGATCCGGAGTCGCTACACTTGTTTATAGATTAGAGTTGGAAATCCCCAGTCGAAGGTAAAATCCCTGTCATTCTTACTGACTTAGCTAATTCAATGGGATGCCCAACTAAAATGGTTAATGATAATGAAAGAAATGCCTTTCTACTGAGCTGCTTTTCATAGCTAAAGTAGCCAGGTCCTTTTAAAGACCGAACAAATAAGACAAGATTGGACATTACCGGTTCAGCTGTGATCAAATCGCCTCTTTGCGCAAATCCTTAAAAGCCAGGATGTCTCCAATCGGCTCTTGGAGAAGCCCAGGGAAGATGAATAGCTAAATTTAATCATCCTATGATCACATTCCTATGGAGAATGGACAGCTATCACTCGTCCCTTCCCATGGTAGGCTAAGCCGGAACGAGAGAAGAGAACTGCGCTTCTAAATGAGGCCTCCCCTTACAATTCAAGAGTTTAGAAAGGCTCTTTTTCTTTTTTATAGAATATAGGAAGGAGATGAGCTACCTAGATCTTTGTATATACAGGTCTCGATAATTGAAGAGAGGTCAAAAAGGATCTCAGAATAACTCACTGAACACTCACCCAATCTCGAATAATAAAAGATAATAAAGCAGCGCTTCTTTTCGTCTTTTCCCGTTCCTGACCCAATCAAACTCGGATCAGTTGGCAAGTCGAATCCCTTGCGTGGCTACTTTACTATAGGCTATATTCGATCTCGAAAGTTCGAAGTATTCGCCACTGTTAAAGGTCAACAAAGCTCTCTCCTTTTCGTTTAGTGCAAAGCACCCTATTCAATTTTGTTCTCTAGAAAATTCCTAGTGAGTTGCCTTCACTCTCCGTTCTTTCTTCAACTCTAGTTTGCTTCTCCTCTTGCTAATCAGTAGCCTGCCTTCTAGGGCTAATTTCCTAAATGAAAGAAAGCGCTAATCTCCGCTCCGCACCTCTATTGCTATCCTGCCTTGCCTATATTTCTCCATACTAGGCATTTCACTTCGATGAGCTAAACTAGTTCGATTTTCACTCTTTGATATCCGTTTTGTCTTTTAAACGTCGAGTCTGGATTTTCGTTAACGGGATTCTTCGAATGAAGCAGGCTTTAGAGTGGCAATATTACTTAGCTTTCGAGAGTCTTAATCCCCAATCCTTTTGTTCTTTAATTTAGTAGATCTAGCGCCCACAGGCTACTAAGGAGAGGTAAGGGCAAGCAAGAAGGAAGCTCCAGTAGCGTAGATCTGATCGAGGAACTCGTTTTCTGGAATGAGAATGTTTTGAAAGAGATAGGTTGAAACCCCAACCGGTAACCAAAACAAGCAATCCCGCTTCGGTAGTTNACTGATCTTGCATCTCAGCTGAAAGTGGTGGGATCATATTCATATAGAATAGTGGAATCCCGTCTCCTTAAAGGAGCGATCTATCCCTCAAAGTAAAACGAGCATAATCGAAGACAGATCGTAGCGTATTCTAAGTAGTTGATCTCACGTGCTATCCTCAAGTCTTCTTAGTTTTCGTCTGCTCTCAATGAGTCAATGCCCGGACCAGGCTTTTAATTAAATAGAAATCCCGTTAGTGAAGTCACCCTCAGAGTTGAAAACGACTAAGCTTTTAGCCTTGACCTTGACACTAGTCTTAGCGGCACCTTGCCTTCTTTCCTTGGCTTGGCGGGAAGGGCTACTAATAGTGGTGGGGTATCTGGAAACTCATCTTTCGAAATGGGAAGAATAGCCTAGTAAACCGTGACCCTCGGGGAGGAAAGCTGCTCTTGCTCTTGGTGCTCTTCTGTTAGAGCTCTTTAGTCCCATCCCTACCAAAGAGGATCTCCCCAACATTAAAAGGGAGCGAGTGACTCTCGTCTCGGTGTTCTCGAAAGGGAATTCTTTGACCCGCGGGTGCGAATCGGTAGCTGGTCAGATGAACCCTACTAAAGCTCCAGGTCCCGATGGGTTTATTTGGCTTCGTTGCTTACTACATGACATGGGTCTTCACTTGTTATCGCCTTCCTCCTTTCCTTCTTATACAACCCCATTTACCTCCATTTCATCCACGAAAGTACGGTTGTTTGATTTCAAGTAGCACTTGTTGAATCCTTTATAGAAGGAGCTCTTTAAAAAGCACCAGAAAGATCTTATACATTAGTGAGTTCCCACTATGCAGGAAGCCCTTTTATAAAAAGCACTAAAAAAAGTCAATCTTTCTCATCTAAGCTTGGCTTACCCTCTTTCTTTCCCTAAAATCCCTCCCCTTCTTTGCTGGGAGGAACTGATTATAGAACTGCTGCAATTAGAGGGGAAGAAGTCACTGCCGTTATCACTGGCTATCTTGCTTGTTCACATTGAGAGAATGTATAGCTTGTACTTTAGTACCTGCTGGAAAGCGACTTGAGTGAATCTTACTGGCTTACTTTCAGGAGTTGGAATAGCAGGAATGGAAGGCGAAGGAAGGGCTATATACTGGATGGGAGAAGGCCTTAGTAGACTGTAATTGGATCGAAAAGAGAAGGATAAAAGGCGCTTTAGCCCTTAATACCCTTTAGAAAAAGGATGAACCTCACCTACGTTTGAAAACGAACTGCTCTTATGCACCTTACCTAGTGGCTGGATCGACAGCAAAAGCTACTCCAACTTCAGCCTCTACTGAAGGAAAGGCAATAGCTATAGAAAGTTCTGCTACCTAAGAGGTAGGGCTTGCTATAAGATACGGGCTTTCTGGCATGGAAAGACGAACTCAATTGGAAAATGGCCCTATACCATACATCCTGCTGCCTCGGGACGACTGCACGTTACATCATAGCAGCACGACCAAATAGAGGCAGCAAGCAGCCCGGTTGGGCGCTAGCGCTTTATATTAGACTAATAATATATAATATTAATGTTGGGCTTTTCCCCCTTTCCATCCCTTTATCCAATTCCCTACAACTGATTTTTATTTATACTACTATAAGACTTCTATTCAAACATGATGGATATTGAAACCAGCAACTTCTTATCTTAGGAGAGTAGCTAGACTGAGTTTCCACTTCTATACTCCAGTTTACAGAGGGCTAATGACTGGCTTCTTTGTCTAGTCGCAACTTTCAAACTTAGCCTAGCCAATTGGGTTGTTAGGTTCCTGATTACTGCCCTAAGTAAGACTTTCGTTCAGTGACATCACAAGGGTTGGTTTGCACGCTTAGGGCCATTGGTAGGGGTAGCATTGACTATTGGCTCACTCCAATCCTATCTTTGGTTCTTTATAGCTGATAATCATTATAAACTAAGGGGGTATAAGTGCATGATTATTTCTCCCACAAGCAACGATAAAGATACCGAAGGAGGATATGAGAAATCCGCGGATTCTCTAAAGCTAGAGCAGCTACTTCCTTAGAACTGCTCCGAGATGGTATTCAAGAAAAGCTCACTAGCAGAAAAAGGGTTTTGAAGAAGCCGACATTGAATTGACTACCTAAACTGCCTGCCTTTCTTTCAAGATCAAGATACTACTCCTATGATTTCATTACAGGGAAAAGAACTTAAACCGCTCAAACTCGGAAAAGAAAAATCGAATCTTTCTTGACCAAGAGCAATAGACACCGAAAGATGTAAAGTGAGTGCCTCCGCTTCTGAAAGAGCTGCGGTTAGAACAATTCCAATTGAGCTTGGATTCGCTGCATCAATGTCAATAAATGTGCTTGCATAGTGGGGAACTATAAGCATAACAGCTCTTGAAAAAGAAAGAACTAGTCTTGATGCCGAAAATCCCATCTTTTTTTTGTAATTAAAGTGAACCTATAACTTTCTACCTTAGTGCCGCTGTTGGAACTGCAGATTTTTTATGACTGGACGGGTACGACCTCTTGCTTCTCAATGTCATAGAATGGATAGGTGATGTTTCCAACCGGAAAAGACGAAAAATAAAAAATAAAGAAAATAAGAGCGGGTGAAGGAGTTAGAGATCTGTGCCTAGACCTTGAAGCCACTTTCGGGATTAGCTTGATTTGGGCTAGGAAATACTTCTATTTTTAGCATATTACGTGAAACCTATACTCTTATGGTTAGTTCGCATTATCACCATCTAATTAAAACTTATTACCGACTGCTGCAACCTTTGCCGGGAAAGAAGAAGGAATTGAATCCAAACCCCTAACTCGAGCCTAATTCTTCACCTGCACCTGAGACAAGTAACGGATATCCCACTCCGGGTAAGCTAGCATAGAATAATAATATAGAAGATTCGAATTTTATAAAGTGATTTTTGAAACTAAGAATGAATTCTCTCTAGTAGGGGGTTATTCGGGTATGGAGAAGTCAATGTATTCAGTCAACAAAGAAAGAAATCCTCGAAGGACCAGTAAAAGGAAGGAAGACACATCCATTTGCCTCGCAGAGGACCGAAAATCTTCTTGGTAGCAGTGACCAAAGATCTGTAAACTCCCGTCTACAGAACCATCGGTACCACCAGGTGCTACTCTTCTTCGCCATTTACTATACTATAGAATAGATCCGTCCCGATCCTAGCCTACTTGACTACGTTCCCATTTCTCCAAAAATGGTTGAATACAAAGTCTACTGCTTATTCTTATTCAACTCATAAATAATTGAACTAAGCCGGGTAGTTACTTTATAGTAATCCTATCTCCATACGTTTATTCCATAGCCTATTGACCAAGCTAGATCTGCAGCCAGTCACGATAACTAAGTAAAGAGTAGTTTACTGGGACAATCCACTAGATCCATAAGCCCGTAACGGAAGATGAATAGCCTTTTTTTTCCTGTTTCCCGTTCGATCCCGCCCGAACTGCATTCAAAAATGAAGCAAGGAGTTTTTTCTCTGAGCAAAGTAGTCTAGCCGTAACCACTACAGGCAAAAAAGTAAAGTAACCAAGGGATTACCAAGCTAGAAAGAAGAGTTGGTTTTGAGTTCACTTCCATTTGACTTATTTAGTCTTCTCCTATTCTATGTAAACCCCGCCCCCATATGCCCTGGGTAGGCATGTGAAGGTAGACTTTGACCGGTCTTGGTCTATGTTTGGGCATGCTAGCAAGGCTAAGGCTGGAAAAAAAGTACATCAAGATCAGTCAAGTCATCACTTATTCGATTGTTGATTCTATTCCCTAGCCAGGTCGAATAAATACCATATTGGTTCCACATGCCGTCGCTATATTGAGATCTGCAGGGTGGCGGGTACTTCGACTGCCTTGTATCAGGTGAAGAGGGGGGGTGGTAGGCTTAGTAGGGCTCGAACCTAGAATATCACCGTTATGAGCGGTACGTTTCAACCAATTAAACTATAAGCCCTTACGGATCTCTACATGCAATTTGCTCACTTAGGGAAGAGCGGATGGAAAGGAAAGAGGAGGCCTTTGCTCTATCTGCTTCTGCCTCTTCCCAGGAATGAACAATTGGATAAAAAAAAATGATTTTTTCTATTTTTTTATTATTGTTTATATATAGCTATAGAATATTATATGTCTATTATTATTATAAATAGAATTTAAGCAAGCGGCCCTTTCGCGACTCAAACAGCCGGTACACTTTCCGGCTCGCAACGGCTCAAACGGGCTGGGGCTCTCTATTTGCTTGCAATGCCGGCTGTTCGCCTTTAGTTAGAAGTCAAAGTAGAGGGTTTTTTTAACACAATTTAAAAGAAAGTATAAAAGTATAGATGAAGTAAGAAAAAGTATATAAGGAGTGAGAAAGAAAAACTTGGTTACGGGAACCGAAGGTTAGGCCGACGACTTTAGTAGAGATACACCTAAAAAAGTTTATTCCTACCCTTCCCCTTTCTGTCCATGTTACCAATTCCCGGAATACCTCGTGTATACAGTTGTACACCTACTTTATTCTTCCGACTTCTTTAGCCACTTCCGCATCTGTCGTATTCGGGAAAGTTTGCTTCGTGGCGGAGCATTTAGCAATGCCAGCAGCCTGGTGAGGGCTGGCTGTCGGAGGACAGGTTAAGGCAGGGCCTGCTGGGCTTGCTTCACATGAGATTGGGTGAGGGAATCGAAAAGGGGCGCTTATCAAAGTATAAAAAGAAGTTTATTTATCTTCCCGGAAACCACTGCATTACATCCAGCCTCTTTGGGCATAGTTGAATTGAGTAAGAAGGAAAGTGGGAGAATGATGAATAAAAAAATTTACAGGTATTAAACATATAGCACTAGACTCTAATTTATTTTATAGCTTTTGCTGGTGGGATCGAGAAGAAAAGAGACAGGTTATGGCATGGCCGTATCCGTAGGTACCATTATAGGCCGCTGGCTTCGAAGAGAGAGAATATCTTTATTAGTAGCCCATTGATGCAAGTTTTGTTCTCTCTCTATGTAAGAAAGTCACGCTTCGCTTCTCTACTCCCGCAGAGATTTCTCGTATAAAGAGCTGTTGTCGAGCTTCATTACATAGGTGAAAGCTCGAACTCCATTAACGAGAAACTCTCTTACTCGCTTGATACGCCCATCAATTCATTAATGAAAGCAAGTTCTGTTCAAAAACCTCGTCCGAGGTCAAAACAAGAGTTGTTAAGCTTAAGCTGCTTATTCGATTGCTATTCTTTATATGTCACTTCCTGGCCCATTAACAAGGCAAGAGCAAGTGCCACAGATGATTCGAGAGCAGTATCGCCATTACTGTAAACGAGGTCTGCCGAAATCGCAGCTTTCGGACTTGGCTTGGAAAACCAAAACGAGCTTTATTCCGAGGTGGTGAACCACATTATCTCCAGGGTAGAAATAGAGCCGACCGTCGAGGACCACCAGAACTGGCTTGAGAAAGAGCCCTAAGCCTGAGATGGAGCCTAGCTTTCTGACTGGGCAAACAGCTCCTACCTCGTTAGACGAATTCGCTCCTAGAGGAGAGCGAAAGTGATCTATTGAGTCAACCGGGGCTCTTTATAGCTCTGCCTTTATTCGGATTCCGCTTGATCCCGTCTTTGCTGCTTTTCTAAGAAGTTCCTATAAATAGAAATGCCCACTCTCTTTCTTCTAGTCGAACGTCTTAAATTAAAAGGCGGCTGACTCTTCCACTTCTACATGAACCATCCGCTCCTTTTACTGTATCGCTTACGTTATATAGGAATTCCTGAGCCCAAGAGTTAAGAATAACAAGTTCTTCATTACCTAAAATAGAATAATTGAGAGAAAGATATTGTGATGATAAAAAAAAATGAGTGGTAAAACAAGATAGAAATGAGCCTGTTATCATTATTAAGAAAACCCATTATTGGTTAGTAATGGAACACAAAAGAAAGGATAAAAAAAGAGAAATTTCTTTCTTTCGAAATCGTTTTATATATCCGATGAATTGAATCTAGTAGTTCAATTTGTTACTTGTTTGAATTGAGTTGCATGGATTTGGATACGGATAAAAAACCACAAAAGAGGGAGTTTTGTTTTATGGTTGTTCCATATACATCGGCTTTGGCTCGACTGAACGTTTTGACGAAACTTCAGTTAAGTTATGTTATATAAAAAACAGGATTCTTGCATTTTTTCTCTCCTACTGATAAAGCATTCATTCTTCAGCCCATTTCCTTCCTTTTATCAAAAGACTTCAATTGGTACGCGCAAAAAATCGGCCAATTGGGTGGCTTTTTGTTCAATTTCTCGTGAAGTCAAATTTTCATCAGTACGGGTCAAAGGAATATCCCCACGGCCTCGGATGTCCATATAAAGGGTACGACGAGCATAAATATCCTCTTTAACTTCTATTCTAATGGACTGAATATCTTTTGTACGGAATCGGAGGAATATGCGACGATTTGTTCCAGAAAATCCCCAACGAAAAATACACACTATTCCCTCCTTTTTATCGAATCGATCATAACCACTAGCTACATTCCAAGAAATTGTGCACCACAAATAGGAACTAATAAAGAAACCCGCGATCCCGTAGAAAGACATCACGAGCCCTTGTGGAAAAAAAACATAAAAATGAAGTTCCCACTCTGTCAATCCTTTCCTAGTTGGACACACTCTAGACTTAAGAATTCGCTGAGTGATCTGGTGTATAGGCAAAGCCTTCCAGGTTTAATCCCATGTCATCCCTTGGTGAAGGGGAATCGTGGGAAGCCAAGGCTTCTATCTTAGAAGGAGTGATTTGGATATAGATATTCTCTCCTTCATTTGACTAAGTACCTCCTCAGGATTATCCCACGGCGATATAATTTATTTAAACGTATCTTTCGAAACTCTCTTTGCTAATTTAGACAAAGAAAAGAATGAAAGATCTATTTTAACCCCAGTGCCTTTCCGTCCCTTTTATACATCATTCGTCTATGAAAGGACGGGATAATCCTATGATACCCTGACCGCGTTAAAGAGACCGGAACTGGTAGAAGGTCGGGGGGCCGAGGAACCCCCCATAGGCAATCTGTAAATATGATGCACACTGCTTTAAATAAAGCGCAGTAAACAACCATCCAGACTTCTTACCTAACTTTAGATCGGCAAAACCAGTACGCTCCAATACGGAGTTCCTTAGTTAGTCCATCAGTGATAATGAGGATAGCCTTATTCAAGTATGACCTCATTATCCGAGAGTCTTCCATGATTCTCTGCCACCTAATTGGGGACACCTTAAGTAGGGATGAGAATAACGTACGCATGGTTCGATGATTAATCGAGCTTCCTCTTTAGGGACTAGACCCGAGGTCCTCCCAAGGGCTTCCGCGACACCCTGTGCTACTAGTGCTGACGCACTCCCATCCCAGACCTACAGAAGGTTGAACACCCCTTAGGACTCGCCCACATGATTCATCTCGTGGTGGACCATAGGAAGACACTGTGGAAGTTAACCAAGGACCCCATATAGTAAGGCACACCAACCTTATCAGGTGGAGTGAGATTAAAACAGAAAATCAGATTACAGAACCTAGCATCCCGTCCCACGACGGTCCTATACTAATATAATAACCGATGTTCCGCCTCTGGACATCGGACCTCTTCATTTTGGCAAAGATCCGCTGCAGTAGGTTACTAGCCTACTCGCGCAGGAAACCCAAGACCACATATGTCACCGATGAAGAAGCTTATTGACAACATTGGCTCGTGCAACCGCCTCGGAAAGGCCAGATGGAAGAGAAGACACTGCTGGGTTAGACTGCTTTCGGAAAATGATGAGCTTTACTTCCTTCTACGCCTGGCTTCGGACTCGACTAAGACTTCTTTCAATTGCTTACCTAGCTTTGAGTGAAATGACTTTATTTGATCTTGTCTCCTTGATATGAATCCAAGTACGAATAAAAAGCAAACACGATTAAAATTGAATCGCGCCCTCAATTTAAAAACGAAAAAGGAATTCGTTGTTGTGTCCCGATCTTTTGAATCAAGTATGGTGTGATTTTCACCCCTAAACTACGAGGTTTAGCAATAAAGAATCACGATGAAAACAATCGAAATTTAGAACGAACCTTCAAAGAACCGGTCAATGACAATCCGCCCAAAACGATCGACAAACGCCACAAAGTTAAAACTTTGATAAGTTTGATTTTTTTGTTTACAAAGCAAAAGCCTTGAAAGTTGAGAGAAAAGTTCTCAAAAGTTTTTGATATTCAATGAATAATGATCTGAATAATGTCCCGAAATTCGTCCAATATGTTTACATAATCAAGAAATGAAATCTAGTTGCCAAAATAATTAAAACGCTAACGTAGGAAAAAAATCGGCGCCGCGCGCATATGCGCGCCCCGACTCGCGCATATGCGCGCAAGTCTCTGCCCATGTCGCGCATATGCGAGCCCTAATCTGGCGCATATGCGCGAAGCCCACTGTTAAAGTCTTCGGTGTCCAGTACTTCTCGCGCATATGCGCGCCCCTTCGCGGCGCCTGTGCGCGAGCTCGCGCATATGCGCACCCTGTCTTCGCGCATGTGCGCGAGATCTTCTGTCCAGATTTGCGCTCCGTTTTGCATGGATGCTTGAATAACGTTCACATGATCCCCATGCATCACGAACCTTTCATCACTCTGTATCTCGCTTGTCAATCCGCCTTCTTTGCTCATAAACCCATTCAATGCTTCTTTGAACCTCTTCAGACGTCCCCTCGTGATTGGTCCATCCGGCAACTCTAAAGGGTCCCATGCTTTCCTTGGGGCTTGAACAACCGCGTTCGCATCATGCTCCCCTTCTTGAAAAGGATTTGTCCTCAATCTTTGCTACCTACACACAAATTAAACAAGTTAGTAATAACAATGATTATATGACTAACATGCTTACCTTTAAACTCAAGCTTGTAGGTGCTATCATCGGTTCGCTCCAACCGCACTTGAAATCTCAGCGCCACGGTTGCCCTTTCTATGTATTCACCTATTACTACGGACGATAAATAACACATGACACCAAATAATAACAACAGGATATCATTAAGTATCACAAAAATCAGATTTCTCCCCTTCTTAGCCCTAGTTAGCAAGACAGCAAATCCCATACACATGTACGACATTAGCTCACTAGGAATAAGACGCAGTTCATACACGATATAAAATCTAGCCGACATGGCAATCTCTTATAAGCAATGCTTGTTTCAAAATCCCACTCACTATGCCTCTTCATATGCAACCAACATATATAATCATGCACGTTATAAAACATAAAACCACAAGAAGTAAAATAATAACCATGCAAGTAGGACACACTAAATGTACTATGCACGCAATCATTTAACTCATCACAAGAATTTAAGTCTAATGCACGTGAACTCTTGTAGCAAACAAATACCACTAACTTAATAACTCGTGGAAAATCAAAGTTCATAATAGGTACATGCATTTCATCAATAGTCACAAATCCATAACAATCAAAGAATAAGGATGAATTGACACACAGTCCCTTAACCATCAAATTCGTAACTCTCTCTACAACTTTTTGTTTGTATATCAACACAAAATTAAGGTAAGGACGCAAATCATACCTCTCAGTCGTTGTAGTGGTAACTACCCTTACCTCATGGTGATTGCTCTTAACTTCATATGTGTCGTCCCATTGCATTCTCACACAGTCAACTTCTGCTCGCCTCCTCATCATGACACTACGAGAATCCTGCAAAGAAGAATTAACACCGCTCGGGATTGAACCGGCTATATCTTCACAATATGGATAAACCACTTTGTACAAATGTACAGGAAATGGTTTATGCAAGAATAAACAACTCTCAACCTCGCTCTTTTCACTCTTTTGGGCCTTCAAATTATTTTTCTTTTCTTTTTCTTTTTCTTTGGCCTCTTTTTCTCTCTCTTTTTTCTTTTCTATGGTCATCTCACCTTTTTGTTCACTCTTTCTTTCGACCATATCTCTTTCTTTTTCTAAGGCCATCTCACTTTTT
>NC_133316.1:10015044-10032034 GCF_012295235.1 Primulina huaijiensis | reverse complement strand
ACACTCTTCACCCCTTGCCTTAAAGTTTGTAGCCTCTTAAACATCTCCCTATAGTAGTGGTTGGGCACAAACCTTTTTCTCATCACTCTCTTCATCTCATCCCAAGTTTCTATGGGCCTCTCATTGTACCTCCTCCTAGTGGTCACTAATTGATCCCACCAAATGAGAGCATAGTCTAAAAATTCAACCACCGCCAACCTCACCTTCTTTTGTTCGGAATAGTGGTGACACTCAAACACAAACTCTACCCTCTTTTCCCACTCTAAATATGCCTCCGGATCAGATTTCCCATGGAACGAAGGGATTTTCATCTTAATACTACCCATATTACCATCTTCCCTATTCCCATCATATCTACCCCGAACGGCTTCTCTTCTACCTCTACCAATTCCTCTACCTCTTCCATTCCTACCCCAATTATCATTTTGGCTCTCCTCTTCTCCTCCAAAATCAAACTCTTCCTCTTCTTCTTCTCTACCCATATTTTTAGGATTTGATTTTTTTCCACTCGCACTAACCTCAAGCCTCAAGCCTATCCAACCGCTCATGTAATGACTCAATCTCAACCTTCAACATCCTACTAAAATGCCCAAATAACACCTCCATTTGTACTTTAGATAACCCAGGGTTCGAACTATCTCCTACCTCCCTCTCCATTTAATTTCAGTTTGTACCTGCAAGAAAACGTTAGTAGAAAACAATATGTTCCTCACCCAAATGCTCACGGTCACTCCAAAGAAATTCACTCGTCTCTCCACTCGTATTTTGTTTGCTCACAACAAATACTCACTAGTCACTCCAAAGATATATCACTCACACTCAAATGTTTCCACTCGAATTTGATGTCTCTCTCTAAAGGGTGCTCAAGCTTTGTATTCGTCTATCAAACAATCATGTTCAACTTGTGAATAAATTGTGATCGACTCACTTGGACTGCGTAGATAAGAAATTTGAAGGTATAATTTTTTTTTTTTGACTATGAGATACAATTGAATATGACTCTATAAAGAAAATAGAACAAAATACCAATAAGAATTACTGGTGAATTTTCGGATTTTTGGTATTTTTTTTTTTTGCTCTAAGAATTCCGAGAATTAAAAGAAAAATAAATAAGACACAAAATTTCGTGTATCACAGATTCACGAACGACGAAGAATGATAGAACCAAAAAGATTTGAAAGCAGAACTAAAGGATAATTAGATCTGATAAATAGAACGAAGGATAAACTTACTTGACTTCAATTAACCAAAAGCTCTGATATCAAATGATATGAATCCAAGTACGAATAAAAAGTAAACACGATTAAAATTGAATTGCGCCATCAATTTAAAAACGAACAAGGAATTCGTTGTTGTGTCCCGATCTTTTGAATCAAGTATGGTGTGATTTTCACCCCTAAACTACGAGGTTTAGTAATAAAGAATCACGATGAAAACAATCGAAATATAGAACGAACCTTCAAAGAACCAGTCAATGACAATCCGCACAAAACGATCGACAAACGCCACAGAGTTAAAACTTTGATAAGTTTGATTTTTTTGTTTACAAAGCAAAAGCCTTGAAAGTTGAGAGAAAAGTTCTCAAAAGTTTTTGATATTCAATGAATAATGATCTGAATAATGTCTCAAAATTCGTCCAATATGTTTACATAATCAAGATATGAAATCTAGTTGCCAAAATAATTAAAACACTAACTTAGGAAAAAAAATCTGCGCCGCGCGCATATGCGCGCCCTAATCTGGCGCATATCCGCGAAGCCCACTGTTAAAGTCTTCGGTGTCCAGTACTTCTCGCGCATATGCGCGCCCCTTCGCAGCGCATGTACGCGAGCTCGCGCATATGCGCACCCTGTCTTCGCGCATGTGCGCGAGATCTTCTGTCCAGATTTGCGCTCCGTTTTGCATGGATGCTTGAATAATGTTCACATGATCCCCATGCATCACGAACCTTTCATCTCTCTGTATCTCGCTTGTAAATCCGCCTTCTTTGCTCCTAAACCCATTCCATGCTTCTTTGAACCTCTTCAGACGTCCCCTCGTGATTGGTCCATCCGGCACCTCTAAAGGGTCCCATGCTTTCCTTGGGGCTTGAACAACCGCGTTCGCATCACTCATAGTGGTAGTGGTACCATCTCTACTTACTATTTCTTCTCTCTTTCCCTCCTTCAAGGCCTCTTTAAATCAAAGAAGACTCCTTAAAAGGTTATCCTTTTCTTTCCCGTGCTTTCAGGAAAGATCCGGCGCAGCTTCTTTGTCCACCCCCTTCCTTCTTAACTACTCCAATCTCTCTAAGATTCCATGAAATAGCATAAAGCAGAATCAACATCCTAATCAGCTTGAAGACCAAGCCAAGAGCAATCGCAGCTGATTCAACCCTATCCATTCTTTTTCCAAGCTAAAAGCTTGTTGACTCGAGTTCGCCACAAAACCCATCTATGGAACCGAAGCCAAGGCCCAAGTTCAACCTTCATCACTACATCTCCTCCTTATGCCATATCATTTATATATGATTGATACCTTCAGGTTCCTTCTCTCCTTTGTTGGACGTTAGCAAGAAGCGTTTAACGCCGGTTTATTTCCGGAATAAAAAAGTGACTGCCCTAAGGCTGAGACTTACTAGCCCTTGAAAGAAGTCGAATAGCAGCGAATTCAATAGCAATAGCATCTAGCCACCGCCACCCAAAGGAAGGTGAAATCCCGTTCGTATCTTAATCTTAAGTATGTCAGTTCCTTCCTCAAGGAGCGAGAAAAGGTCTTGGCAGGTGAAGGTGTGGGATCAGACACACACCGTTTGAGACTCGGAGGCAGAGGAGGCAGCCCTCGCTCCTCTAGCTCTTACGGCTAGTGCTTTTTTTTTCTTATAGTCTTTTACTAGTCAAGGGGATTCAATCTATATACTTTCAGTAGTTTAAGTAAGGGAAAGAGAGCCTGCTAGCTCAACTATTAGAGTATAGTGTGTACCCGAAACGAGATCGGAGTAGGAAGAACATGAGCGTTGAAGTTCTTTTCCCACGTGTAAGAAAGGCTTCGCCGAAGGAGAGGTACTTATGGCAAAACGGGCCGAAGGATGCATTTACAGAAGCGATAACCTGCTCGAATAGGCCAAAAGATATGGAATTCCCCGCTGGGGGAGAAGTTGGTAGATGTCTCCCTTCTTACATACGACCTTCTTTCAGTTGGTCTACTACCAGCATCATTTCCGTTTTGGTATGGTTTCCCCAAGTCTTCTTGATGTTGCTGCCATCACCTCAATTCCTTCGAAGCCTCATGGGGACTCTGTTCACCCGCTTTTGGTCATGCCAAACATTCCTTTCTCTTGGCCAACAACGTCCAAGGGAATTCTTGGATTATTTTCAATTTCGGAATGCTAAAGCTCGTTGATCCTCTGATGTTACAGATGATGAGTATGTTGCCTTCCTGCTATACTGGTTGTGCCGTCACCTTCTGTGCGTGTCTAAAGTCCGGATCACCCCTGTTCTTCCTTTTCCAAAGATTTTAGGCTCAGGTAGGCGTGTGGCCTTAGGGTCTCCCTTTTCACTTAGTAGAGGATTCCACTTGGTAGGAAGTATAGTTAACCAGCTTTAACAGCAAGACTGGGCGCGGTTATCAACCAACCTCACTTCTCGCCAAGCAGCATAGAAGCATAGCTCGTATTTTCACCCTGTAACAACACAAAGTATGGACGAACTGCCTTTAATCAATCCCACCCTACGCCTTCTTCTTTCTGCTTGGCTGCTTTCGCGCCTAGTTCTGGCTCGGTGCCTTTGGTCGTACAATTGTTCGCTTTATTATAAGAACTCAGCCTAGATGTAGAGCTGAATTATATCGAAAAAGGACGGTTACCAATTCGCTTTCCTCATGGTTACGTGGGGCAATTCAACAACATATGATTCGCCCCGAATATCCAATGATTCACTGGCATACGATTAGCCGGCAGTTTCCCGGTTATCCCGAGCTAGGAGCTCCGGGTTCTTCCGAACCAAAAGACTCTGAAATCGCAGCTAAAGCAAGAGGTGCTATAGATCAAACGAATTTGCATCAACAAACGCATAACCTTCAGTAGAAGCTCTTTCACAAGCGAATTCCGAGACCTATCAAGATTCCGACCCAAATCCGAATCAGAAGTCGAAAGAGACGCAGCTGCCACTAAAGCAGATGATACTGCCAAGCCAAGGAAGGCACGGAAGAAAGCATCTATTCTTGAACCAGCGGAATCCGCTTTTAACAACCCAAAATAAAAGAAGCTACATGCCCCGCGACCCTCAATGACATGCTTTGAAAGCTCCCCTATCTAACATAAGCGCACTAGCACATTCATTTCAATCTGTTTTCATCTACTCGTGGGCCTAGTTTGAAACTATTTGAACAAAAAATGAAGCAGGAGCGTACTGGAGTTTTCGGGGCTTGGCTTTGAAGCCGTAGCTTGCTGTTACCTTCGGACTGTCTTGACTACGGCCATGAATCAAAGCAAAGATTTATCCTAGTAAGGGGGCTGAACCGTGAAAGAAACGGTAAGATGAGCTTCTTTCCTCTCAGTCTTAGGCTCAATTTCAGAATGCTTTTTCTTTAATGCAAGACCGATTTCTTTCGTAGCAGCCAAGGATGAGTTTGATCCATTAGGTTCTTCGATTTGTTCAGAAAAGAAACGAGAGACAAGAAAACATCTTTGATTACGATTAAAAGGAACAATCTCAAATAGACCAAGATCAAATTTCGAGTCATTTCTTGGTGAAAATGATCTTCCATAATCTCTTCGATCCCTTCATTGATGTTCCAGAATAGAGAGAGATTTGGTAAGAAAGTGGAAAAGACTTTTTTGTATATGATAATCAAAGGGAGTGGGAAAACTGCAGTAATTCTTTGGAAAAGCCCGGTTCTCTTTGTCTTCGAGCTTTCATTCCTCAATCCACTAATTCGTTCCTTCATATACCTCCCCACCAATAGATAGAGACAAATGGGAATAACCGAACCACGTCTACAAAATGCCAGTACCATGCCCCTCCCCCAAAGCCAACGTGATGCTCCTTGGTCAGATGACCAAGATATTGGCGAATCCCACATATGATCAAAAAAAGAGTACCTATAATCACATGAAAACCATGAAAGCCTGTTGCTAAGAAAAAGGTAGAACCATAAATACTATCCGAAATAGTGGAGGGTGCTTGATAATATTCCATTCCTTGAAAGCCAGTGAATACTAGAGCCAGTAAAACGGAAGCTACTAAAGCGTAAACTGCTCGTTTTTCCTTCTCCGCGAGTATAGCATGATGAGCCCAAGATACGGTAGCTCCGGATGAAGGGAGAATAAGGGTATTAAGAAAAGGGATTTCCCAAGGATCTAAAACCCCAATCCCTTTTGGTGGCCAAATACCTCCGATCTCTAACATAGGTGCCAAAGAAGAATGAGAAGAAGCCCAAAAAAAAGCAAAAAAGAACATAACCTCCGATACGATAAAAAGAATAAAACCATATCGAGGTCCTAATTGTACGACTTTGGTATGATGTCCTTCCAACGTGGATTCACGTAGAACATCGCGCCACCATACGAACATGGTATATAGAATAAATATGAGGCCCAAACTGAGAAGTGTTGCACCCCCTTGAAATGAGTGCATCTACATCACACCTCCTACGGTTGTTGCCAAAGCTCCGAGTGAACCTGAAATAGGCCATGGACTTGGATCTACCAAATGATAAGAATGCCTCTGAGATTCAATCATAAACCATTTTGCCTCGGTTGTATGTAAACCCCCCCGCCTTCACCCCCACCCCCTAAAGTAGTAAAGAAGGGCTCTTTAGGGTCTAATTTTCTTTCTATCTGACAGGACAAACAAATAGGAAAGGGTGGTTCTTTCATTGCATTGATAGAAGAAGAACTATGAAAAGATATCTTTATTACTTTGAGAAGAGAATCGTTGGTTTTACCGACGAACTACGTGGGAAAATGGACCTCATTTCTTTCATTTTCAGCAAGATTTTTGGAAAGTTTCCATTCAGTTCGCTTTCGGAAAACTTGCTGGTCGCGGATTAGTTCGTTCTGCGCCGCCAACGGCCTAAAATAAAGCAGGTTGATCTCTTTTGCATTCATTTATTCAACTTGACACGTGGGAAGGACTTACTCTCCTAGTGGCTCGGCTTGGTCTCGCTCCCTTCCCGCACTATTCCTCCCCACTCAAAAGAGCTCACTTCCGCAAGGTTTCAAACTTGAGTTTTCAGAAGGTGTTGATTGAAGGAAGAAAGCCCGTAAAGTAACAACATTTCAAAGTCGGAAATCCACAGTACTGGAAATTCTTCCTAGAAGGCCAAGGTGTAAGCGAACATAGATAAGATAACCAGCTTACTTTCTATGCTGAATAGAAGGCATGTATCTTTTTGAATAAACTAAAGCACCCCTCCAACGCAAAGCAAGAGAGGCTAGCGAATAAGCAGACGAGGACTCTACTACCCAAAGACAGCTGCTACTGGAGAAGAAAGACTCAGGAGTGGAACGGAGCGGAAGAGTTAAGGAAAAAGGCTCTAGAGAGAAGGGTTTAGTAAGCTAGAGATTTCGAATATGTCTTTGTTCCAGAGGGGAATGAGTGTTGATGGATTTCCCACGGGTAAGCAAAGATTCTAATTCGAGATTGGCAGAGAAACGGCCCGTGCGAGCACGAACCAAAGGAAGGTTCCAAGCCGAAGTGTACAAATCTCATAGGTCAATATCTGCTCAGTCTATGTTAGCAGCTTCAGTAGGATTCAGGTCTTTTCTTTCTTTCCTGCGAATGGGGAAGTCCGGAGCAATCCGTCGAAAGAGAAGCCATCTCAGCCTAAATGGAAGTAGACAAAGTAGTTTTATAGGAAGAAATGTGAAAGTAGGGGCTGCTAAGCGCCCAGACCCAGAATTCATTGAAAATGGAGTTCTTGGTACCGGCCAAGCAGAAATAATATGAATATCGAGCCAGCACTATATTTATTGATTGGAAAGAAGGGACTCTCCAAAGAGAGGCCCGAGCGGAATGAAGTTGTGCTAAATGAACGAGCAGTCCTAAATGCCCCTTGTTAGCTGTCGCAGGAAGTGGTGAGGGCTCAGTAAGTGAAGCAAACTCGACCAAAGGACAAGTCTGTTCCTGCTTCGTTTTCTATTCCCGATTCAATCTTCACCTTTCCTGAATGAAGAAAGAGAGTGAAAGAGAAGAGATCAGTGCAATAAGATGGGAGAGAAACTGTCTTCGTTTGGTTCGGCAGAAGAAAGCCGAGAAAACAAATAGGAAGAGCATTATGCAAGCAACTAATTAAGTAAATAGTTGCTATCACCACCTCGAGCAGTAAAACAAAGTAGTTACGGCTATGTTACTAATATGGAAAGCTATGAATGGTTTTCATTGACAGTAGTGACCGCTTTCTAGTCGTAGTTGGTACCGCCCCTGTTCACTTCAGCATGCAAGGAAGACCTTCGGGAAGAATCAAAGTTTTTCTCCTCTGCAAAGCAAAGCTATCAATGCTTTATTCAAGATCTTTAGCAGTCGATCGTTCATTCTCCCTCCCCAGTGGCTTTCAAAAGCTCGACATGAAAGAAGAGATAAAATAGGAAAAGTACGGGGATCCCATTCCTTAGTCAGGACCAGGGCCTCCTTGTGAGCCATAGTTATAGTGTAAGCATATAAATTAGCCCAAGTAAAGGGACTCTCGAGAAGATAAATATAACTGCTAGTTTCAGCTATCTTTCCTGTGAAAATCTTAAACTTCTTCTAAATAACTTAGAACTCTTTGATGAAAAGAATGTGGAAGAACTGCAAAGTGGCTTTCCGAAATCAGGGGAGACCCTGATAAATGTTGGGAGCTGTATCGCCAGAGTCGGATAATTCAAGCGATAGAGAATAAGAATCAATTCTTATAGCTTGAATCACTTCTGCTCTGGTAGCTAAGTGACTCTTCTCTTTCCTTTATTAGGAATAGACAAGTCTCAGTCTTAATAGGAATGGAATAAAAGTTCTTGTTGCAAAAACTTTCTCATTTTCCGCTTCACTTCATAATGAGATTAAAAACCGATGCTTCCTTGGCCGTGTATAACATGGATTAGCATTATGTCATTCCTACAAGTGATCCCCCATCCAGGATTGGAAGAAGTGCTATATGAGGACATCGAAATCAAATAGAATATATTTCTTTCCATTCCTCGTGAGCCACTTAGTTCTCCAAAACAAGAGATTAAAGTGATCTTCTTCCTTTTTCCCAATAAGTCGACGGCGTTACACCATTGGGATACTTCGAATAAACTGGAGTACATATAGGATACACCGGTGCTAAAACCTTTTCTCAAGATATCTTCCAAACTGTTGGGGTTGTTCCTCCGGATGTTGTTCTCCCGGTGTGAAACCAGTTGGTTCCGTAGTTTTAGAATTATGTTGATCCCAAGTACTCCATCTACATCATTGCATATGGCAATATAGAATGTAAAGAGGAAAAGGCATGACCAGAAGAATTGTGTTAAATAAGTGAATTTATCTAGTTGAGGCATTCTTGATTGAGAACCGATGATTCCCTCCAGACAGAAAGAGAGTCCTTCCTGTACGAGTATAGTGAAAAAACGAGAGGTTTGGTTGGTTGTTGACCAACAGAAAGCATGGGAAATAAGGGTAGGGGACTTTTTCTCGATCAACTATCTGACGAAGAAAGAGAGTAAACCCGAAGCGTTTTCTTCTTCTCTTAAGATATTTCTTTCTAGTTAGAGGATCACTCCTAAAAGCAAGAATTCTCAACTATACGATTACGAGACCACCAGACGCGCATTCTTTGGTATCAGAAGGAAGACTATCCCTGTGCGTGCTTCTGCTCTAAGGCTTTCAATAATGAATTGGATGGCATGCTTTCGACGTGCTGTGATGAGAGGTGCCTTAAGCTCAATCCCGTCCTTTTGAGTTGTAAGCAATGTCCCTTCGTTTTGTGAAAGTTCTTTCACTTTCTTGTGCCGATTGCAGGTTCCAAGATAGTCTTCTTTTGGAGGTTGCTATTCCGAGTCCGCCTTGTGTGCCTGCCAGTTTCGGGGAGTGCGAGACGGGGTGTCTAGCTGGCAGGCTTGATTAAAGGCTTTAAGAGAAAGAGACGGAAGCGAATTCGGCTTGCTACTCCTATTCCATACATTCTTTCATCAAGTGACCAGAGGTGAGTTTTGTATAGAAGGGACGGAAGTTTGTTGAGTTGAAACTATGGGACGGAGGTAAGGACCGGTATAGAGTGAGGGTAACAGTTGAGGTGGCTTAACTATTCGAACTACCTATTCATGCTTTCCCACTTTTCAGTTTTGATATACGAAGGGAGACGAGCTAACAAGCGAACAAGGGTCTGAAAGAGTTGAAGTTCGTATAGAGAGGCCCGTATATAAATAGGCAATGAGGTTTATCACTTGACGGCTCTCGAAATGGCTTTTTCACATGGCATGATCCCTATAGCTGGACAATGAATCAATCGTTATCTCACTCTATTGACAGACTCTCTTATAGGTCCTTTGATACTCGTATAGGTGTGATTTGAATAAAACAACTTCTTACTCTATCGAGTAAGCCTTTAGGTGCTTCAAGAGCTCGACCGAAAGGAAAAAAACTTTGTCAGCTAGGTCTCTTTAAGCTACTTCCCTATCAGCTAGCCTCGCTTCTTTTCTGTTTTCCTTTTCATCTTCGTCCTATGTAAGAAAAGCATTTATTTAAGCTGACTGGGGGCTCTTTTCGAGCTTGCCTACGTATCTGCCGCACTTGGCCAGGATCAAGTCAGCACTTTAGTTTAGAATGAAGAAGACAATGCGCAATTGAATCAATAGTTACATCCATACACATAGAATAGGAAGAGAAGCTGCTGTTTGCAAGCTCTTTCTTTAGCATTAGTTAGTATTAGAATCCCGCCCTTCCTGTTATGTTAAGAAGTGACGGAGCTCTCCTAAGCAAGAGCCCGAGCAGAAATGGCATTTTGAACATCTAATTGGAACAGAGATTCACCAATGATTCTTTATTTCCCAGCGAGGAATGGCGCTCAGTTATCAGCTGAGTACGTACTGGCTTCTACCTTGTCAAAGGTTTTAATACAGCCGCAAAGGTTATGATCTTCATATACAAAGGCGCAAGCCAGAGTACCGAAGACCAGGTCCAACAGCTACTCTCTAGTTATGTTTTGGTCTCCCGTGACGTGATACCAATCGGCCCAACACAACAAGAAGAACATTCGATTCCGGGAAAGAAGGTTGATCATCAGTGCGGACGGTTTAGCAGTAGAATCCGATTCTGAAACAGAAAGGGTCTTCCTTCGCTGAGAATGTCAATTTTATTCATTCTCTCCAGGGTTACTGTTTGTCAAGATTAATTTATATCCTCTTGATAACCCGGTATACCACACAGGCTTCTAATGAAGACCTAGAGACTTACGAGAGATGCCTCGGACTCGGTTTCTCGAGTGTGGCTAGGGCGTATGCCCATCTCTGGCCTGGTAGGTTGGCGTCAGTGGTTGAAGGAGCGGGTAAGAGGAGGATCTTTGCCATTGGTAATTACCTTAAGACTCCTCCGCCCAGTACATGATTGGGGTATGGAGGTATTACACCGCATATCACAAGACGGTACGTTTAACCAACAAGCTCCCATTATCCGTCTGTCTGTTTATAGGCCAATGGATATTTATTCCTTTGACCTTAAATCAGCGACGGATCGGTGGCCTTTGGTGATCATTTACACTCTTATGGAGTTGTTATTTGGTCCTACATGGGCTTCGTCTATTGTTAATGGGACCTTGGGCCTCAACTCAATTTGGGCTATGGTTAGGAGACCTTCCCTTCTGAGTTTTGTGGCTGGTCAACCTTTGGGTTATTACGGCTCTTGGGCTCTTTTCTCACTGTCACACCACTTTTTAGTATGGTTGGAGATTGAGTTAACTCTTCCTCAGAACCGGCCTTTCACCCGTTATGCGGTGCTCGGTGATGACATAGTCATTGTCCACCCGAAGGTGGCAGGTAAGTATAAGGAAATGTTGGGAAAATGGGGAGTTTCTATTTCAGTGGGACAATCATTAATTTCCCCTAATGGACCCTTAGAGTTCGCCAAGAAGTATTGGGTGAGAGTAATCCTAAAGGATCTCTCCCCGATATCAATACGGGCTCTACTCACAGTTAGATCGACACTGGGCCTCACGCAGCTAGGGGATCTATATAAGATATATAATCCGAATGTCTTATTTCGTTTAGCTGGTGCAGGTTATCGAGTGAGATTTCGTCTATACTCTTCTCGTCGTTCTCCGCGATGGGAGAGATTATGGATTGCCGCTATGAAGCCCCCGGTCTCAGCTACCGATTGATTGGTGGATTGGTCGGGGACGACCCATCAATCCCTATCTTAAGGGACTATTAGTTGAGAGGCTCAGACGGGAACTCAGACCTAAAGAACTAAGGCTGATCCCCGATGAGTTGGTGTTTGATGGAGAACGGGAAATCCTGGAACGCACGTTGATCTATAATTGGGTCAAGCAGTGGCTCAAGTGGAATACCTGGTACTTCACCATAGCATGTAAGCCGGACCCGAGTTTCGCCGAATTATTCACAGCGCCTATTTGTGCCACAACCTGGAAGAGGTCATTTTACCAATTCGTGTTGTATGGCCTTGTATGGAAGTGCTATGATATAGGTGCGGGACCCTGGTCACATCATAGGGTTATTGTCCTCCCTATGTGTTGGATGATAAAACTGTGATCCAAATTGATAGGTGGATCTTGGGAGGAAGAGGTGGGACTGATTTCATCATGTCTCCTGTGGTTGACCAAACCCAGGAGGAAAAGGTGACTGGCACATAAGAATTGTTGTGCACCTGAGCTTAGACAGGAGAAAAGGGGTTTCAAAGCCCTTACGTTATAGGGGTAGCGGCATATCGTACTAGATCTGTAACCTATAGCATCATTAATAGAGCTAGCGGCAAATGCTTTAGCACTCGTGCTTTCATTATGGATTAACTAGCACGAGTAGTGGCTCCAGTAGCTTATCTGGGGTACCTCCTGTAGTGGGGGAGGCAAAGCACCAGTGGTAGCATCAGTACCGGCATAACCTTTTTTTTTTATAGACAGCCTATATCCAATCACCCCGACTAGTCAATATGCCTTGGGGGAAGCTTACTTTAAAGAATTAGACAAAATATAAAATTAGAAAGAGCCAGCGAGCGATTCAGTTTCCGTTTTTAGTAGCTTTCTCTTTGTAATGCCTTTCTTCGCCCCTTGTGGGGAGGTCGGTAAAGTATAAAGTAAAGAAGGCTGTCAGCTCCTCTTTTCTTTTCCAGGTTAGGTAGTATGTGCTTTTGCTGTTCTCGAGCATTTTCTATAAATAGCCATTCTCTTACGTAAGCTTCTGGTAAGGGGAATACAAATATATAGATAGGTACGGGCCCATAAGGTAAGGCAGTCTGTAAGGCTAGCCTTATGGGGAGGGAGTTATTCATATGACAATCCGAGGTACTCTCTCGGATTACCTGAGTGAGTGTGAGACTCAACCTATGGAGAGTGAGTGCCTTTCTTAAGAATATTAATAGCATCTTTCCACTTTAGGAGTCTTTTTTGTTCCTGCAGTTACTTTGGCTCTCCCTTCCATGGGAGCGGGTTCGAGCTCTGTTCCATCCATTGCAGCTTCCGTAATTCCTTCTCATTGCGAGAAAGTTCCAATTCCCTGTCCCAGTACTAGACCCGGTAGTTGTAGTTTATCTACAGCAGTCCTTTTCACTTGAAGGTCTTTTAAAAGGACAAATGAAAAATCCATCAGGTAGGTTTGAAAGTCTTCCAATTGGAGTTCTTTTTTATTGCCCCTACAAATCGAATAGTAGCAAGCCTTGCTCCCAGGTAATCTCTTCCAGTTCCTTTGCAGGCGGTTTTGGCAACTATTGATCCAGTTTTATTGTCAGTCCCCAGTGATCCAATTGAAGAAATAAGGTCTTGTCCCGACCAGTTTCCGTATTCAAAGTGTATAGGGGTATTTACTAGTTACATTGCTAGTATTGGCATTGCTTCTCTCTTCCCTGAAGTTTGAGATAGAAATTTTAGTGCAAGGAATCCTGTGCTAAAGACAGTGAGTTGTGCTTTAGCTATTCCATTCTCCCCTTCCAGACAGAAAGAGTTCTGAGTCATGCATTTCGAGTGCTTCCCGATACGAGCTTTCCGGGCGCAGGTGGAGAATCATCCAGACTCAACATACCAATGAAGAATCTATAGTGCCTCTGCTTCAAGCGCTCAGGAAGCAATTGGGGCAGTATTTTAACCGCAAACGAGATTGAGGTGATGAAGTCTGCTTAAACTTTCCTTGGTTGAAGGTCATTTTATTTCCTTACGCTAGGCTACGCTTTTCCCTAGGGCTTTCACTTCTCTTCTTGTCTTCAAGCACGAGGAGAATAGAATAATGGAACCTGGGATTAGTAGTTGACTCCATTCCGGGGTTAGCTTTGGAGATGTTGAAGGAAGAAAGTGATGCTATTACAGCTGTTCTCGGAAGAGAAGTAGAACTACAAGATTCTTTTTCCCGGCAAAGTACTAAGAAAAGCAATGCGAGAGAGACTGAGCGAAAATGGAATGATCATCCATGGAGCCAATGTAAAGCCGAGTGCGAAAACTTCATTTGGCGCTGTTTAAAATGAAGATCTCGAGTTAGGCGCTTGAGATACGACTTTATCTAAGACCTGTATGGTCTCGGTCTTTCCTTTTATTTTACTCTAGCTCTCTAGCTTTCGCTCTATTCACTCGTTCTATTCAAAATGAAAACTCACTACAGCTCGCACGTTCGTGTAGGGTCTTCCCTAGGGGACAGTCTTATTTTTTGGTTTGTAGCCTCCCTTCTCCTTTCAAAAAACCCTTATCCACAACCATAACAATTTATCAGAGAGCCAGAAAGGAACCTTCCTTGAGGGAAGCATCGAACCTCTCTCATTCTCGTTTCAGGATGGACTCACGTGAAGGGGGAGTTATGGCCTGGAAAGGAGTAAGATAGGAGCGTCAGTTGAGAGGGGTCGCATTTAGGAGTGATTCTTCTCTCTAAAGAAAGGAAGGCTACTTCGCTCTGCTGGATGTGGATGCGTCGGATCCCGTACATCTAGTGCAGTGGAACTCACCTATTTCTGTTTACAGCTAGACCCGATTTTCTCTTTCAAAGAACTTCGTAGCTTGTTAGGCCATCGGTAGAGGACTATACCCTCGTGCTTTTTGTTTCAGGACGAATCTAGGGCTAGGGCGTCTTTCCAGCTCTTGCTCACGCATTTGGTACTTATGGAGGGACTTGCTTTGCTTGCTTCCTCCCCCTGTGAGAACCGCCTACCGTTTGCGTTGATTTCACGTGTCTGTTCTGTTCAAATAATCATTTTTTGGTCAAAAATGTCCTTCCTTTTCTGTCAGCGCTCTAGCTATGGGGAGATACCGTCTGTGATCCCGTATCCAAGCAGCAGCTACAACTTCTGGCCATCGCGTTTCCTCCTGCGAGAAACCTAGTGAATGTCAACTGCTCGATTTCTATCTGACCTATACAAGATTTTTCGGAATTGAACATCTTTATCTGAAGCGATGAGACTTCTGGGGCCCTCTCTATTCCAATTGTCATCCCTGCCTACCTCCAACTGCGGGAGCTGCTGTCGCTATTTGCTGTTCCTTTCCACAGGAAGCTTCTAAGTTATCTTCTCATATCAACTTCTTTAATGATATGATAGGGCTGTTCAGCCATCATTTAGAATCTTCTTAGAGTACTCTCCTTGGCCAGATTTCCTCCTTGATCTGCATTCCATGTTCAGCAGTAACCATTCTTTGATAGTAGTTAACAGCAAACTCAGCTATCTCTTCATGTTTTTCATGGAGGTTACCCCTTTTTTCATCTTTCAAAACTCTCATACTATATTTTTGCCTTCCTCTTACTAGATCAAATAGAGCATAGACGCATAAAAATCTTTTGTGTTGGCATCACTAATCGAGATCCATAGGGCTCTTGAACTCAGTCTCTAGAGAAGGCTGGCGTGGATTTATTTCCTGTATGGTTGATCATCCGAAAAGGCCAGATAAGAATGATTGGCTTTCAAAGTTTTATCTTTGCCTACAAAATCATTCTTCCTTAAGAGGGTCTTCTTGCAGAAGATCTTGAATCTTCACCAGTTCCTCTCTGCTCTCTCTTACTTTGTCCTTGATGTTTCAAAATTCTTTCTTAGTCGAGGAGAATAAGGGCCGCTTTTCTTGTAACGAATCTATTCCATTGAATTTGTCCGGGGCAAGGAGTGCTATCGCACGTGCCTGGAAAGGGATTGACTTGGTTGGTTCACTGACAGTCTCGCTCGCTTATCACCCGCTGGCGGATCGTCCGCTCTTCCCTTTCCCTCTGGATTGTGGTTCATCCTTCATGGAGATCGCTCCCTCGCTCGTGTACTTGAGCCCGCTCTATTCGATACTGCTTTCTTTACTAGACATGTGTCCCGTTGCATATGAACTCGACTCGCACTAGTGACGCTGTGCTATGCACATATCCGAAAGCGGTGATAGCTTTCTAAGCCCTTGGATGTAGTTTCCTTCCTTGGGTTTTCGTCCTTCTCCGGGGATTTTTTTACATCTCGTAAGCCGGCTAGAATCAATACAGCGGGTGAGGAAAATCCAGCAAGCTTAGACAAGCTAGAAAGTAAGGAAGCAAGCTCAATTTGAGTTCTTCGCTCTTAGAATGAAAAATAAAGCGCATGAACTACCCCTATTGACCTAAAAGGTCAACCCAGTCAGTGCAGTCTCGATCTTTATGATTCAACTTCTATTTGCGAGCTAGCCAGGTACTCCAAAAACCAGCTCTTCTCAGAACCCGGGGGTAGTGAGAGGACTAACCCTAAAAAAGGGAGAGAGATTCAACCGCTAAAGAAAGCTAGCAGAATTGGCTTGAATGAATATCCCCTTCTTTTCTTCCTAGGACTAAGATGTTGGATTTGAATACTATTGTATGCACAAGCACCTGCCAACCTGAGTTGAGTAGTGGACTAAGCTTGGTCTTCCTCGGGGAAGCGTTTTGGAAACGTTGGAACTCTTCTTTTGTAAAAAACAAGAAGCATTTTAGGTGACATTTCTTACATACTACAACAAAGAAGACCACTTCCTAGTAGTAAGGGGTTCTCAAGCGTTTACCAACTGATGGTACGTTTGATCAACTGAAACCTCTAGATCGATTAGTTGGCGATCAGAAAACATATTGTTTCGACTTGAAGTCCGCCACGGATAGTTGGCCTTTGGTACTCCTGTTCGAGATAATGTGTTATCTGTTCGATCGGTCGTTCGCCTCTAGTGTGGTGAATTCCGCACTAGCTTGGAACATCTTCGAGATCCCCTTTGTAAAGAGGAAGTTCTCTCAAATTTCTTTTGTGGCTGGACAACCGCTTGGATACTACGCTTCTTTGCCTTTATTTAGAACAGGTTTGGCTTTGCATTCATCTAGGCTGTGGCCTTTCATACGACAGAAGGATTTAGATTGGGGGATTCTCGTAAATGATTCGTTGCCAGCGCAAAAATTTTCCCATCCCCAGCCAAATACGATTGGGCATATCCTTCAAGCAAGAGATCAACCAATACGCATACTGACGCAACACTAGGGTGGTCGTAGATCAGCTGATTGGGGCGTCCATTGGTGGAACTCAGCCGGAACCTAAATACTGTGGCCCGAAGAATTACTACGTCATTTGGTCTAGTTTAGTGATAGAGGTGGGTCAGCTTGGTTCGCTCAGGCTCTAATGCCGGCGATGAAGCAAACAAATAGGGTGTGAGAACATTCAGACCTCTCTGAGACTAAGAGGGGCTGGTTACAGGAGGTATTCCTGTAAGCCTTGTAACATTAACCCAAAAACCAATCGTCACTGGTTTCGGCACATTCTTTTCGCCCACTCTCCAGGAAAAAAAAACCTATGACTTTCTCAGTCTGGTTAGGCTTTCCGGAAGGTTTTCTGGTGAGCTGTTATCAGATTGGTATGGTAAGATGGATGTTAGTTGAGAGCTGTAAGCCCGATTG
>NC_133316.1:9979572-10009538 GCF_012295235.1 Primulina huaijiensis | reverse complement strand
AAATGGTTAATGATACAATCAACCAATGAATTATGACTTAATTATTCGATCGATAGGATTAATCTAGTCGAAGTAACTAAGAACTTCGAATTTCAGTAATAATATTATTGAATTATCAGAACAACTTCGATATATCCTTTTTCGTTTCTATCCACAGAGTCTTCGCGAATCCATAGAATTCTCGTTTTTACATTTCTTGGTTCCAAACTGTTATTTCACAATTCTTTCAGCTTTTCTTGATTTCATCTGTTTATTCAGGCAAGTCGCAAGGCATTAACAAAGGCAAGCAGTCGTTACGCCGATTAAAGCCAGAACCCTAGATGCAGAGAATCCGCTGTTAAGAATCGATTTCATCATAACTAGTTCAGTCGGGAGAGAGCGGCGGGGACATATATCCCTCGCCCGGGAAGAGAACTGGGGTAGTAAAAGCCGGAGGGTGTCATTCCCCCTTCTCTTGTCACTGATGGATCGAATCCAAATGATGGATAGTTCGCCTCTGCATCCACTGCTTCTTCGGATGCTTCTCCCACTGGAAAGGAGGAATAAACTGAGACTCCACTCGAAGTGGACCCATTCGGTCGGTCTCGGCTTGGTTCCGTTAATGGTTGAAATGGACGATTTTTGAAGCAACCCCTTTCCTCTTTTTATACACGGCGTTGGAACTTTCCCATTACAGATCGTACCCGCGATCGAAGGCAGGAAAAACAACCACCTCTTGAGCTTCCATTCGTGGGTTTAGAGATCGCTAGGGCGCACCACCTACTTGATTCATTTCTCCGCTGCTCAATGGTTCTAGTCAGAGGAATAGGAACTGGGATTCGCCCCTTCTCCGCCTATCGGGATTGGGTGCCGATTTCGTTCGATCGATACGTGGAAGTTTGAATAGTCGGTTCCTTCATGAGGAAGGATGAGGAACGATTGGGGACACAGCAAATGAATGGTAGAAATCCTTCTTTATTCATTCAAAAAAGACTGAACCACAAACTCACTCATGATAGCCAATCTCGATTGCCAGCGGGGCACCCAAACCATCTAGCCAGAAGAGAGCAGAGAATTCTAACCTCTTGTGGAGACCCAGAATGTACTGGATTCAAGGATTTCATCACTGAACGAAGACGAGGCTACTCCCAGTAGGTGCTTGGGCTACTACATCCCCGATTACTTTGATCAGGCCAACTATAAAACGAAAGGGGATAGATCTCACATTCAACTGCGCTTCCCGGCATAAGGAGCTCTCTCATCTTGAGCAAGATGCAACTTTCCCGCCAGCCCTGATGAAGCTTCCCGCCTAACCTTAGATAGGTACAGAAGGAAGGCACGAAGAGTTTCCATGATGTGTCGATGTTTTCGTTCAGCACGCCCATGAAAAAGGCAATTAGGCCAAATTAGACTGAAGGGAAGGTGCGAGAACGTAAACTGAATTCTCGAAGCATGTTTCATTAAGCTAATGAATTTGATTTGAGACGATCAGATCTTGGACAAAGCTCTATTGAAGATTTCTCATACTCTATTTCTTCCCGAACCCACCGGCCCTTGGCTATATCTCGCTAGTTCATAAGCTTGGACAGTTCTCCTTCCTTGGACATTCTGTTCATCCGACCAGAGTAGACCAAAGAAGTGACCTGCTTGTATGCCTGTTTCCGGTTGCGGGTAAAAGGACATAGGAAAGAGAATAGGTTAGAGACAGAGGTTACGAGTGTCTGTTCTGGTTCTTATAAGTAGGAGAACCCTGTATGAAGCTCGGGTGCTTCATGTAGAGAGAGACCGAAGCCAATCTAGTTCACTTCATGATGCCAGGCAATGAATCAGTCAAGTAGCGTTGCCGGTCTTTGGTTTGCAGACGTTTGGGAATAGACCGTCTTCTTGCTCTTTTCTAATATTCCAATATTCTTCTAGCTTTTTATGCCTAACAATTGAATTACGCTTTCACCCGGGTAAGGTGATCAGTGAGTTGGTCTTCCCTATGAGTTTGGAGGAGCCGGGTTAGAAGAATTGTTAGGGAAGGTCCTTGTAGATGGTCAGAGAAAGAAGAGAGATTCTTGAAGACGTCGATTGGAAGAGTCTGAGTAGGATCGTCTTCCGGCGACTTGCAGGAACCATTTCAGCCTTCTTCTGTTCCTGTATTCTCATCCAATCATTGAAGCCATTCAGCTGTGGCGATCAATATAAGAGTCGTCTTATCCTACCGAAGGAAAGGTCAGCTTGAGTGACCTATTCCCTCAGTGATTCGATAACCTTCTCGTAGTCATTCATAGTTAAAGCTTCGAGGTACCGCTATTAGGGAGTTGTTCTCTTTAAAGAGGAGGTGATCACTAAATAATGTTCTCCTTTGCTTTCATTATTTCATATCAGTAGGTTGAAAGGTAAGTAATAGGAGACCTAAACCCGACTCTAATCAGTTGTCTCCCTCTCTCTGCCCTATAACTGAAATAAAAGAGCACGGCGAAAACCTTCTTTCTTTTTGAATATGCCACACGATTCGAAATGATTAGATATTAGATGAAGGGCCTAGACAATGAAAGGGGAACAGCCAGAACAAAATGAATATTTATCCTCCCCCATACCATAGAGAAAGAGGAAGAACAACTACTGATTGATGGATAATGATTGATTGCACACAGATGTTATGAAAGAATTGTTCTAATATCCCCTTAGCTCTCACTCTCAAGTGAGGGGGTCTCAATTCTAACCTAATAAAGGAAAGGCCGAACCATAGCCAATCACACATCTCGTTGCTAAGAGATAGCTGGCGAAAGGCTTTAACTAGAAAGCGACCATTGAACTAGTAAACTAGCTGTCATTGCATTGAAAGAAAGCAGAGGGAAATTCCGTAGTTAGTAGTTAAGTTTCTCAAGTGAGAATATAATCCTTCAATGCTCGGTACCAAAAAAAACAAACCAAGGTGCGTAGCGCTCTCTCTTTTTCATAGGCATGTGCTCGTGGGAGGAGACTCGCCTTCTTCTTCGGAGATGGGATGGGATGACGAGAATATGCTCTGCAGATGTGTTCAGGAAGAAGAGAAGCCGGGTTTAGCAAGGAGCGAAGGGCTTTAGCGGCAGGTTCGATAGGACCAGGACTGATGCGGGGTGAAGGCAAGAGCAGAATGAGAAAGAGCTTGGTCAAAGTAAAAGTAGACTGCTTAATTCGTAAAACTTACTAGATGTTGAAACTTGACTGGTATAACAACTTGAGCATTGAATTGCCCCGTAGAGGGCGAAGAAGACTTGACCTTAATGTAATGGTCCGCACGCACCATCGGATCACTGCTCTCCCTTAACTATATATCAGAGTAAGCAAGCTTTTCGAATCCTATCTTTCTAGCCTATGCCTCTCCCCTTCTTCTACCATGAGACGAAAGCATTGGGACTCCTACTTGCTAGCCCGAGATTTCTAAATATAATAATTTTTACTGTAAGACAAAAAAACGACTGCTACATCTATATCTAGTTGAGTCGACCATCTTTCTACTTGACTGGATGAGTAAAGGTAGTTGGATATGGTTGAAGCATGCTTCCCATAAGAGGAAAATATGATCAATAGAAAGAGTGAGACCCGCTAGAAAGCAATGTTTTAGAGTTACGCCTGGTAAACAAACAAATAAGAAGGTCTTTCTTCGAGAGAACTCCAGCGTGCATTTCAGCCAATTTGCATTCAAGCGGTGAGACTGACGTTTATTCAGCAAAGAAAGGGGAAGTGGTAAGACTTGGCCTTCCCCTTCTAGTTCATCTATACACTTAGACTTTTAAAGTACCTCAACGTAGGTGATGCTATTCTAGTCATTTGAGGTCCAGTGCCTTGGAAAAACCTTTCATATCGGCAGGAATGATTGGAGGATAGATGCCTTCTTGAGTGCCTACCTAGGTAAAATTCCGTCTTCCTGGCATGGGGCCACCGGTTCGGGCTCCACATTGGCATCAAGAGTACTACCCTTTTTCTTTCGAGTCGCAGTTCCTCCAAGAAAGAGGAAATTCATTTAGAGGGCGTAGCAGCGAAACGAAAGAAGCATAAGAAGGAGAGGGAGATCCGGCGAGCTGCTATTAGCCTGGATGTTAAAGAATTGATTCTTCTTTTTTTAGGTTTTCTGCTTATGAGCCGGTTAGCTAAATGGAATAGACAGATAGATTGGTGGCAACAGAAAGACTTGATTACAGGTATCTGCCTCTCGGGGTGCTTTAGACCAGCAGATGGAGAAGGTGTTGAAGGCTGAGTTTCTTGCTTTGAACTTTCCACCGGCTTCGAGGCAAAGCCAGCGGTAGAGGACTCGAATAGAACCAGAACATTCGTTCCCCAACGAGTTGATCTGAAGGCTCGAAAGGAGGACCTAGTAGAAAGACCAGAACTTCACTCTTTCCCCTTCTCTGTCCTATCTTTTATCTCCATTCCACAGCACTTGCATCGAACATCTTCTTACCGAAGTTAGCCTTGTTCCACACTTTGAGGGAATTTTTGGTCGCTTTCCGCTTATGATAGATAGAAACGGAAAGCTATGGCGCCTCTGATTGTAGTATTCCAAGCTGCCTTCCGCTTATGATAGATAGAAACGGAAAGCTATGGAGCCTCTTATTGTAGTATTCCCAGCTGCTTTGACAACACTATGGCTTCTCCTTCATCAATCCTTCATGGCGCTTACGATTCAAGCTCTCAAGTGGCCTTTGTTGCTGCATCATACCATGTTTACTACTATATTATGCGCGAATTAGGCCAGTCTGCAATTCTTGACTCGAAGTCTTCTAACGACTCTACCAACATGGAAATTAGCTCATAAGAGCTGGGTCCGCTAGGGAAATCCCTTCTTTCGACAAAAGAGTGCTCGTCTTCCAAGAATCATATTCTTTTTGTCCTGAGATTATCAGCCGCCAACAGAACCCAAAAGAATTCACATGAGATTTCATCATAGACCAGGGTTCTCTTTTACCAAAAAATGCTTCTGAACTGCGAATATAACCACTCGCGCGACAACATTCTTCGTCTATCTTCTCATCCTCTATCTTATTTGTTAGCTTCTAACATATGAAATTCCTCTGAATAAAAGATCCTTTTCTTCTTAAAGAAGTACGTCACGAGTTACTTGACGAGCTTCAAACTGGAAGAACTTTCGGCTTGAGTCACTAAAGATAAAGAGAGCCACGCCTCAGGAGATATGGATTCGCCCTTACAGCTATTTCATGAGGAAATCACCTGACAGAGAGAGATGCCCTCGCGCTAGAGAGAAGAGCGGACTGAAGCTGCGTTGCCGAAGAGAGAGCGAGAGAGAGGGATGATAGGGACTCTGAAGACGATGCTTCAACGGGATCCTTTGGGTGGTTTTCTTAACCGGACAGACCTTCACTTTTCAGCGGATCATGGCAGGGGGCTCTATCTTTGAATCCAGCCAGCTACGTGGCCTATTTAATAGGAAAAGGCGAGAGTCTCCGTCGTCTGCGAATCTATTGCTTTCATCGAAATAAGGAAGAGCTTCCCTTAGGATGCGAAGTGGAACCTCTTTGCAGACCTCTTCCCATTCATCTTTCCTTTGGGATGAGAAAATTCTGCTCTATTGAATAGTAGTAGGGTCTTAAATAAATACCTTCCTTCGCGGTGAAAGCCTAAGCCCTGCCTTCTTTCTTTTCGAAGGGAAATGTCTGCCCAGCGAGTTCATGTTATGGACACTTTTCTTCTCATCAGCGTGATATGCGCGAGATAGAAGGGGCTTACTCTTGAATAAATGCTTATGTTGGAATCGGGAAGCTGATGTGCCATTACAGGGATATGGTTTCATCCTCTGGCTATTATCGACTCGGGAATGAACGAAATCGCTTCACTTCAAAGTGGAGGTTTGGGGTAATGATGGACTGACAGATCAACTCCAAGGCCTGAGTGCCTAGGTTGCAGTGGTAAGAGTCGCTGCCGATGAGTTCCAGCTGCCAGATTCTTCGATAAGAAAGAGGAGTCTGAGTAAATAGAAGTGAGATCTTTCTTTAGGTATGAATCAGACGGTGAGAAGATCTAGCATTCCTAGAACAGGAACGTAGTGAGAGGGGGAGCTTACGTAGCTGATAGCAAGCTCATTGAAAGCGAGTATTAATAGCTAAGCATCTAGTGTTAGCAGCGAGTCAGCAAAGTGGATTGCATGCAGGTAAGCAGATTATGCTTTACTAGAAAAGAAGATAGCTTTAGTAAAGCTCTACTGTTAAAGTATAGTGATGAGTTAGGAATGAACCCTGATAGAAGGTAGCAGTAAAAGCAGAAGCCGGAAAGGAAGAGTAAGAAAAAGAAAACTTTCTTTGTATTGTATTCTATCGCAAAAGTGTCTTATTATATAGGATCAGTATAGACCGGGCTCCATCAGGGAGAATAAAAGAAGGAGTTCATGCTTCTATCTTTACTGCTAAAAGAAGGAATGGGATTTCGCACCCCAGCAAAGCGCATCAATTGCAGTACAGTACAATAATAGAGTTGTTGTTATTCCGGGGCGCTCTCCAAAAAGCTCAATGGAGCCCCTTTCTTTTCCCGTAGTGATGTGCCACTCGGCTCACACAAACTCTGAAGGCACAGACTCCAGTGCATGGGCTGGAGAGTTCTATGAGTAACCCATACGACGCCTATGGAAAGCCCGTGAGGGAAGAGTTCGATAGATGGGCCAAGGCCCATAGAGCAGAGCCCAAGATCGGGATAGCCTTGGGTCGATTGGGGCAGTGGGCCGTATGGGCGGTCCACTGGGCCTGTAATGGGTCGTTACAACCTTTTATTGTAATGACCATGAGCTATCCCGATCTTGGGCTCTGCTCTGAACTCTTTGGACCTTGGTCCCTCTGACTCTAGGTTCTCCCCCTCACGGGATGCATGGGAAAGCCCGTGAGGGGGACAGCCTAGAGTCAGAGGGACCAAGGTCCAAAGAGTTCAGAGCAGAGCCCAAGATCGGGATAGCCCATGGTCATTACAATATTACTTTGTAAACTATACCAAGAACCATTATACGTTTCAGCTGAGGAGGTAGAACACCTCTGTTGACTATAATATAAGACTCTCCGTTCTTTATCAGTGGCATTAGAACTCCTCAAACATATCCCATTAAGAACCATAACATAGGAGGACCAGTAATTCACTCTAGCGGTCCGTTGAAGGAGGTACCGATTCCTATAACNCCGAAAGGAAAGCAGGTAGGCCGAGGGCAATGGAAACCGTGTAAAACAAAGCTGTGACCTATGCAAAAAAAAGGGAGGGAGAGAGAGAGATCTCTCGTTAGGTCTGGGGTCTTGTCGGTCCGGAGGGAGGGCCCATGTTAAACAAATGGGGCTCACAGAATACTTCAGGGCTGCAGTGAAGAGCCACAAAAGCACCTGCCAGGAACTGTTTAAAAAGGACCGAGAACTACATCTGGTTTGATACTAACTTCCTTGAAAAGAGGGAGACGAGTTATGTAGGCTGTGACCGTTCAATAAATGTAGCGGTTGCTCAACCCAAGCCGGTCAAAGAATCGATCAATCACCCCGCCATCTCGTTTAAAAAAAAGTATGACCGCCGGGATTTTTGTGGTGTGCTCTTGTGAGTGGGAGTGTGTGTTGTGCCAGAAGGCAAGTAGGTGATTCCTATTTTTGCGTATAGAAAGAAATAGTCGGAACTTTGGAGAGCTATCGACCGGGGTGGAATGAATGTCAGGGACCACTTAGTCTCATCGAAGCTATGGTTAAAGCTGTCTTTATTCGTATCTATTATGAATCTAAGGAAAAGTTGATCCCTAAATCAATAGAATTACCTAATATAAATATAGAAGATATTCTAAATGTTATAGATTCTGAAATAGATAGTGGTAAACTACCAGATGTCAAATCACTTATTTCTGTAAAGAGTCGTACTCCCATTAAAGTAACCACAATCAAAGGTGTGAGACCAGAATGTTATCCTTTCATAGTAGCCGATTTAGAGACTATACTAGTCAATAATGTTCATGTTCCTTACGCTGCAGGTTACTTAGTGGTGAAATCAGGTGACGATCTTACTTCCAAACCTTCGATACACACCTTTTTCAGTGAAGATCACATACCTTTCTATCATACCTTTGAAGAAAGGAGTGAAAGAATATTACATGATTTTTTCTATAATTTGGAAGTCTCAGTTCTAAACATATATAGTACTCGTCTTCGAACAATTTATTTCCATAATTTCTCCCGATTTGATGGTATTATAATTCTTAGGTATTTTGTTGATCGTCATAAGTATAAAATCAGAACCTTGTTTAGAAATCATAAGCTTTACGAGTTGAAAATCTATCTTGGCGATAAGTTAATCTTCCGTTTCAGAGATTCATGCACATTACTCCCTAGCTCTCTTGCAACATTGGGAAAGACATTATGTCCTGAATTAGGTTCTAAAGGCTCCATCCCACATGAGGATTTGAAAGTATCTAATCTTCAGGTTTCTAGAGAGGAATTGATAAACTATCATCGACAAGACATCCTTCTATTAGGTGGTGTGATGTTGAAGGCTCAAGAGGTTAATTGGTCTAAGTATCATATTGATATCGAGGAGGTGATGACATTGTCATCGCTTTCACTTAAAATATTTCGTATGCATTATTTGGATGATAAGACCTTTCCTATCCATATACCTACTCAAAACCAAGATACTTTCATAAGGCGTGCCTATTATGGGGGTCATGTTGATGTCTATAAGCCCTATGGTGAGAATCTTTACTATTATGATGTGAACTCATTATATCCATATATTATGAAATCTTACCCTATGCCTTGTGGTGTACCAGTATGGCGGAATAATTTGGAAAGCGTTGAATTAGATAGCTTGTTTGGCTTTATTGAGGCCTATGTAGTATGTCCTACTAATATATCACGTCCGTTCTTGCCTTATAAGGATCAATATGGTACTTTAATCTTTCCTACAGGTAAATTCATTGGAGTCTTTTATAGCGAAGAGTTGAAGTTTGCACGTGATTTAGGTTACGAGATTATCCCTCTTAGGGGATATTTGTTTGAGAAGAAGTCAAGTCCTTTCGAAAGCTTTATATCACACCTCTATGAAAGCAGACTAGATGCTAAGAAAAGAGGTGATGAAGCTATGACATTTATATATAAGATTCTCATGAACTCTCTCTATGGTAGATTTGGTATGAATCCTGAGAGTACAGTAACAGAGATCTGCGATCAAAAGAGATATGAAGAATTGATGAAGAAGGATACTTTTCAATCAGCAGAGAAGCTTACCGATCATTACTATATTGTGAATTACATTACCAATTTTAGTGGCTCTGATGACGACTGGAAACCTCCTAGGATGTCGGCTGTTCAATTGTCAGCAGCTATAACTGCTTGTGCTCGCATTCATATGTACCCACACATTTCCAGACCTGACTGTTACTACACGGATACTGACTCTATAGTTCTAGGAAGTCCTCTACCTGAGGATCAAATCTCTTCAAGTGAATTGGGTAAGTTTAAACTCGAGCACCAAGTAAATAGAGGTATCTTCTTAGCACCCAAGAGTTACATGCTAGAGATAGAAGATGAGAGACATATTATCAAGCACAAGGGCCCTGCTAAAGATTTAGTAACATCTGAATGGTTTGTAAGGCAATTAGCTGATCTCTCTCAAACCGAGAAGATCCCCACTGATGCTAATTTCAGAATTGATTGGAAAAGACTTCAAATTGTTAAAAAAGAGTTGATCCTCAACCTAGGACTACCACGGAGTACTAAAAGGGAAAATATATATGAATCCAATAATGTATGGATAGACACACGACCTAAAGAAGTAATAGACTTAGGAACTAAAGATGCTACCACTATCTTTAAATATGAACTATTGAGGAATAATGATGAATCAGTCAGTAAGGCTACTATTGATGAAGGTCAAGAGACTTTTCAGCCAACTCTCTACAATACAAAGCCTAAAAAGGCTAAGAAGGCTAAGAGTAAGAGGTTGCCGAAGGACCATGACAATAGCTCCTCCCATAAACCTGATGAATAAAAGCTCAAACTAGAAGATTTAAGGTGGGACCATTTACATTCTTATATCATACACTCTTAGATAGCGAGGGATCCATAGGATGTAACACCTTTGGCCGGTATTAATAAAATAGCAGCGGAAATTAAAATTTTCTTTGAAGGGAGGAAGGTTTTAAAATCCATTACAATATATAAACAAAAGTTAATACATGATCAATAAAATGATACAACAAAATACAAAAGGTCATTTTGATCATATATATCAAAATATCTTTCTTCCTTCCATCTCTCATACATATGACCCCGGCTCCAATCAACGTCCCGGCCCGTCGCTCTTATCTGCATCACATGAATAACTGAAATGAGTATAAAACTCAGCAAGTGGAACTCTTACATAGCAATGTACATATACCATACTCTGTAAAAACGTGGCTTTGAAAACATTAAAATACCATCAACTCTGAAACACGAATAACATAGCATAATATAACAATAACGATGGTATTTCTCTTTTCTCTGTTGGATTGATATCTATATAGTATCTCTGTCTCTGTGCCTCAATCCCATCGATATGAATCGATAACTCTGAGGGATATAAGCCTATGGTCGTTGATCAACTTATTGCATGCAATCTCTGACTATGTATCTATCAATCCAATAAAACATTTGAATTCTCTCTTTGGCATTAAAACAAACACTTTGAAGACTATCTTTTCTCTTGTATTCCCTTTGACATGGTTGAGACATAAAATGCCTCTAATATACAACAAGGTGTATTAATACATAGCATGAATCAAATGGAAGGGAATAACACTTTAAAACCATTGAAACACAATACATATATTATCATGTGAGCACAAGAAATGAAATTCCACTTACAACACTTTGAACCTTGAATCTACTCTTTTGGTACACAACCTACAACAATAAACAATGAATAGAACCATCAACAACCCAATAATCCAACAACCATACCATAGAATCCATAAAACCAACACAATCACAATCTTCATAATTTCCCCCAACATCAAAATCCAACAATAATTAAACCATAAGCTTACCTTAGTTCCTTGAACCCAAAATGAACTTGATCTCACTTCAAAATTCCAACAAGAAGCTTGAATCAAAGGAACAATTGAAGGAAATAAGAACCCTAGCTCTTCCTTGGAGTGAAGAATCGAGAAGTGAGGAGAGAAATGAGGGAAAAGTGAACCAACTCATGTATTTAAGCACTTAAATCCAAAAACACGACTTTACTATTCACAGACCGTGGGTGCGCTCTCTCTTGCACCGCGGGTGTGGTATGCCTTCGGCACCTCAACCAAATTTCTGAAATCGACGACCGCGGGTGCGGTACCTATTCCACCGCGGGTGCGGTACCTATTCCACCGCTGGTGCGGTGTGACTTCGGCCAAAACAACTCTATGCAACAAAAATCGAATCGCAACGCTGATACAACACAACTACCCATCAACTAATATCAACAATACCACAAAACAATAATAACCAACAATACTATGACCCATAATCACAACTCTTAACATCTAAATCAAACTTAATCTTAACCAAATAATCCATAAACATACGAAATCTTAAACCGTACCGCTCACCAGGCTTGGATATTACAATCTCCCCTCCTTAGAGGAATTTCGTCCCCGAAATTGACGTCACTGCGCAAACAACTCGGGATACTTCTCTTTCATCTCATCCTCTGGTTCCCACGTGGCTTCTTCAATCAAATGATTCCTCCAAAGGACTTTAACAATGCCGATCTCTTTGTTTCTCAATACTTTAACTTTGCGATCCAAAATCTAGACCGGAATCTCTTGATAAGTCAAATTCGGCGTCAAATCCAATGGCTCGTGGCGAAGAACATGGGAAGGATTCGCAATATATTTCCTGAGCATAGAGACGTGAAAAACATTATGAACTCTGTCAAGATCTGGCGGTAGGGCTAACCTGTAGGCTCGATCACCAACTCTATCCAAGATCTCAAATGGGCCAATAAATCTCGGACTCAACTTTCCCTTCTTGCCAAACCGCATCACACCCTTAAGAGGTGCTATCTTCAAGAACACATGATCGCCAACCTCAAACTGCAATGGCCTACGACGCACATCGGCATAACTCTTCTGTCTCGACTGCGCTGTCTTCATTCTCTCTCGGATAACAGCAACAACATCAGCAGTCTGTTGGACTAACTCTGGACCCAGCATCTTCCTCTCACCAATCTCATCCCAATACAAGGGAGATCTACACTTCCTACCATAAAGTGCTTCATACGGTGCCATGCCAATTGTCGCTTGGTAGCTATTATTATACGTGAACTCAACAAGAGGCAATTTAGAATTCCAGCTACCAGGATAATCGATAGTACAAGCTCTGAGCATATCCTCTAAAATCTGAATAACTCTCTCTGATTGACCATCGCTCTGGGGGTGATATGCTGTACTAAATGCTAACCGTGTACCCATAGCTCTGTGCAAACTCTTCCAAAACTCTGAAGTAAATCTAGGATCACGATCAGACACGATCGACACAGGAACACCATGAAGTCTAACAATCTCTGCTATGTACTCTTCGGCATACTGGTTCATGGAATATGTCGTCTTGACTGGAAGAAAATGCGCTGACTTGGTCAATCGATCAACAATAACCCAAATAGAGTTAAAACCTTTCTGCGTTCTGGGAAGACCAGTCACGAAATCCATCGTAATGTGCTCCCATTTCCATTGAGGAATCGGCAATGATAACAATGTCCCAGCAGGTCTCTGGTGCTCGATCTTCACCTGCTGACAAGTTAGGCACTGAGAAATAAACATGGCAATATCTTTCTTCATACCTGGCCACCAATAGAGTCTACGAAGATCCTGATACATCTTAGTGCTGCCTGGATGTATCGAGTATGGCGCTGTATGTGCCTCTGTCAAGACGTCTCGCCGAATATCATCACCAGCAGGAATGCAAATACGGCCTCTAAACGTCACCAAACCATCTCTATTCGTCGCGAACTCTGAATTACCTCTCTCCTCTGCTCTAGCTCTCAACTCTAACAACTGAACATCAATAGCCTGCTCTCTACGGATCCTGTCCGTCAATGTAGCCCGAATAACCAACGCTGAAAAACGAGCAATGGTTCCAGGAACCACCAAAGCTATCTCCTCTCGCTGCAAATCTAACAACAACGGCTGCTGAATCATAGAACTTAAAGAAGAACTCGACTTACGGCTCAATGCATCCGCTACAACATTCGCCTTCCCTGGGTGGTAACTAATAGTCACATCATAGTCTTTGACAAGCTCTAACCACCGTCTCTGTCGCATATTAAGTTCTTTCTGTGAAAACAAATACTTTAAACTCTTGTGGTCTGTGAAAATTTCACACTTTTCGCCATACAAATAATGTCTCCAGATTTTCAGGGCGAAAACCACAGCTGCCAGCTCCAAATCATGCGTAGGATAATTCTTCTCGTAATCCTTCAACTGGCGAGAAGCATAGGCTATAACTTTACCTCGTTGCATCAACACTGCACCGAGGCCCTTCTTCGACGCATCGGTAAAAACAACAAAGTCCTCTGAACCACTGGGCAAAGCAAGTACTGGAGCTGTCGTCAACTTATCTTTCAACTCCTGGAATCCTCTTTGGCATTCATTGGACCACTCAAACTTCACAGTCTTCCTCGTCAGATTAGTTAACGGCAGGGCAATCTTGGAAAAGTCTGAAATAAAACGACGGTAATAACCCGCCAAACCAAGAAAACTGCGTACCTCTTGTACAGTGGTAGGAATAGGCCACTTCTGTATCGCCTCTATTTTCGCTGGATCAACAGCTAACCCATCATTCGAGACAACATGGCCTAAGAAAGAAATCTGCTCCAACCAGAACTCACATTTCTTCAACTTAGCATACAACCTCTTCTCTCTCAGCAACTGAAGAACAACTCTGACGTGCTCTGAATGAATCTCTCTGGTCTTGGAGTAAATCAAAATGTCATCGATAAAAACAATGACAAAGCTATCCAAATACGGCTTGAACACACGGTTCATAAGATCCATGAATACTGAAGGAGCATTGGTCAGACCAAAAGACATCAAAAGAAATTCATAGTGACCGTACCTGGTCCGGAACGTCGTCTTAGGGATATCAGACTCCCTAACCTTCAACTAATAATAACCAGATCGCAAATCAATCTTCGAGAACACTGTAGCCTCTTGCAGTTGGTCAAAAAGGTCATCTATCCCTGGCAACGGATACTTATTCTTAATCGTCACTTTGTTGATCTCTCTATAATCAATACACAGCCGCAACGACCCATCTTTCTTCTTGACGAAAAGAACCGGAGCTCCCCAAGGCGACGAACTCGGCCGAATAAAACCTTTATCCGATAGATCCTGCAATTGCGTCTTCAACTCTTTCATCTCTGAAGGGGCCATTCTGTACGGAGCCTTAGAAATAGGAACCGTACCTGGGACTAAATCAATCACAAACTCTACATCTCTGTCCGGCGGTAAACCCGGCACATCATCCTCAAATACATCAGAGAACTCTCTCACAACATCAATATCATCAAGATTCAACTTCACAATTCTATCCATATCAACAATCGAAGCCAAAAACCCATCACAACCTCTAAACAACAACTACTTAGCCTCAACACACGAAATAAAAGAAAGGACCAGCGAAGTACCTGCACTGGCGAGCATACCTTCCTTATTTCCATCATCTGCAAATTTCACCGTCTTAGCAACGCAATCAATCACTGCACGATAGGTTGATAGCCAATCCATGCCAAGTATAATATCAAACGCAACCATCGGAATTACAATCAAGTCGGCATAAACAACTCGCCCATCAATTTGCACAGAGCACGCATACACAATAGATGTTGGGCACAACACATCTCCCGAAGGCAAAACAACATTAAACTGGAGGGGAATCACAGAAGGAACTATACCCAAAGATCTCAAAAATAGTTCAGACATAAAAGAATGAGTAGCACCTGTATCAATCAATGTCATAGCTACTCTGCCTGAAATTAAAATAGTGCTAGAGATCACAGAAGAATCATGGTTTATACCTTCTTTTGTCATGGTAAAGATGCGACCCTGCACCTTCTCCTTGCTCGATCCTCTTGGGCAGTCCTTGGTAATATGGCCTGCAGTGCCACAACGGTAGCAAGTATGAGTGTAATATCCAAGCTTGGTGATCGGTACGGTTTAAGATTTCGTATGTTTATTGATTCCTTGGTTAAGTTTAAGTATAGTTTTGATGTTAAGAGTTAAGATTTATGATTTATAGTATTGTGGTTATAGATGATGTGTGGTGATACTGTAGTGTTGTTGCGATTAAATTCATGTTTTGAGTTTTGTTCAAATCATTGTGGAAGGTAAGCCAAAAGTGCCCCGAAGTGTGTCGTGTGTTTCGACGTTCCTCCAGTGACACATATTGAGAGGTTTAGCATAACTTTTTACTCAGACCTCCAAATGATCTGATATTTGGAGAGATTCAAGAAACGACATAGAGCTACAACTTTGTAGTTTACCATTTTTGTAAATTATGAAGGGAAGAGGCGTTTCGGAGGCGATCTTTGGAGAAGCTGTGCGCAGAGTAACCAGAGTGCACCCGCACTCTATTGTTCAGTGCACCCGCGGTGACCAGAGTGCACACACACTCCAAAATGTAGCGCACCCGCGGTCTATGAACAGTAAAAACGTGTTTTCGAGATTTAAGTGATATAATAGAAGAGTTGGTTCACTTTTCCCTCATTTCTCTCCTCACTTCTCGATTCTTCACTCCAATGAAGAGCTAGGGTTCTTATTTCCTTCAATTGATCCTTTGATTCAAGCTTCTTGTTGGAATTTTGAAATGAGATCAAGGTCATTTTGGGTTCAAGGAACTAAGGTAAGCTTATGGTTTAATTATTATTGGATTTTGATGTTGGGGGAAATTATGAAGATTGTGATTGTGTTGGTTTTATGGATTCTATGGTATGGTTGTTGGATTATTGGGTTGTTGATGGTTCTATTCATGGTTTATTGTTGTAGGTTGTGTACCAAGAGAGTAGATACAAGGTTCCAAGTGTTGTAATTGGAATTCATTTCTTTGTGCTCATATGATAATATATGTATTGTGTTTCAATGGTTTTAAAGTGTTATTCCCTTCCATTTGATTCATGCTATGTATTAATACACCTTGTTGTATATTAGAGGCATTTTATGTCTCAACCATGTCAAAGGGAATACAAGAGAAAAGATAGTCTTCAAAGTGTTTGTTTTAATGCCAAAGAGAGAATTCAAAATGTTTTTTGACTGTGACAGCGACCGAATACCAACGGAATGTAAGCCAACAAGTGACTTCCTAGCTGCTGCTTGATCTATCTCATTAAATGTAGAATCCCCATGAGTGTACTTCCTGCTAGCAAATGGGAATACTCTTTCCATTAGGTGCTTCCCCCCCAGCTGAGCTAATATGCCTTCATCCACCTTGACCATCTTCCGTTCATTCGTTTTAGAATGAAATGAGTTTTAAACTAAAGCGTTTTGCGAAACGGATTCCGCCAGTGCTAGACTGAGAACTATAAAAGCGAAATAGACCGCAAGTGCCTAAAATCGATCATTGTGCTCAACTAAGACCTAGTCGAACTTTACCCGCTGCGGGTAGAAAACTTCGCTCTCTCTCTACTAAGCATCGAGTCTAGCTTAGCCGGGAGTGATTCCGCAAGAGTTTGGTCCAATTCACGTTGGAGTGATTGGATATAGCCTGGCTCCATCATTTTGCAAACATCAAATTGCCAATGCAATAAGAGCCCATTGAGTTTAGATAATAAGGATAGAGTCCGGGGAGCTTCAATTTCCCCAGCTATGTGAACCACACTGGAACAGTAGAAAGGGGGCCCTAGATCATGCCCTTGAGATAGGGATTGAGGGCTAAGCCCCGACCACGACTGAAAGAAAACAGAAGGTCACACAGGCGTAGATGGGTACCAAAGGAATGAGTCTCTTCTGTGCTTTCGGACTGAACCAAGATGGCAGCTAGCTCTTACCTTCCCCCCTCGCCAAGCGAGTTGTTTCGCTTTCCTAAAAGCACATCTTATCCCACTCGTTACTCTAGCGAGAAAGGTTCACAAAGTGGTTGAGGAGGGTTTCTAGGTCTTCTGCAAGCTGATGTTGTTGAAGGTAAAGAAGACCCTCTCTTCCTGGCCTAATCCAATTGCCCGTTCGACGTGATACCCGAAAAAGCCCTCCCAACTCCTAGGTCTAATAGCTAATAGCTCTTTTGTCAGCTCTTTCGTACCTAACTAGGTTTTTTCTTTCGCTATAGAATTCCCCGGTAACTATGGGGGCTCAAACTAAATTCCTCACTCTCTTTCTGACACAGGGCTGAGCGCTCTAGAAGCGAACAACTTACCCTCGCAGGGTTGATGAACCTGCCTTTTTGGCTTGTTGTGTAAGACCGATGAGCATATGGAACTTAAGTTCATACTCAATTTATTGAATGTGAAAACAGAATAAAAAAAGAAAGAAATTGCTTTTGCCCTCACACGAGCATCGCGTAGGTTATGTCCAGATCTCAGTCTATCTTGTTGGATTAGAGGTAGCAATAAATAAGGAATTGAACTGGCACCGGACAACAGGTAATTCATTCTATTCCATATGAATATTCTACATCTGAGTTTCCAACAGATGCTGATGCGCCGAAGAAAGAGGTATGAGACGGAAAGAAGAAGAATGCAGCTAAAGCAGAGTATGCTGAAATTCAGTCTATTGCTAAATCCATTCTTTTCCATTAAATGATTTGACTCCGTTAGTTCAAGTAAGGAATTCCGGTTTATGGTTGTTAGATAGAAGTCAGCCAGTCGCTAGCAAGCAAGTGTTCCAGTACCAGTAGCTGTCTTTTTAGTTGATGGGAAAAACCCGCGCGAGCTGACCGGTTAAGCAGAAACCGTTGACTTCAATGAGGAACCCACCTCCCATCAGACAGATAAGGAAGAGACAGGTACGAGTCCAGCTAAATCAGGATCGCAACTTCGAACTGCAAGCCAAGCTTGCCTCTTCAATGGAAAGTGAATGCCCTTCACTTGAAGCTATCATCAAAGTCTGATTCCAGCTATTAATAAGAAATTCTGCTTTCTTTGGAACTCGATTTCGAACCTTTTTCCTGTGAAAAAAATCCATCAATTCGCGCCAGGAATCATCATTTCTGAAGCAAAAAGGCAGGAGCGAGGTATCATGGGCAAAGGCCTCTCATTATTTCACCGGAAATCTCCGACGCCTCTGCTGTCTAATAGCTTAAGCGCCTAGAAGAGAGCTTTCACTGTCTTACTCACTCTATTCACCTTTTGGCTTAGAAAGTCCCTCGTCCTAGAGCTGATAGAAGTATAATAAGAGTATGAAGTTAGACTTAGTCAATTCACCGATTCGTTTTAATGGACGTGTCAAGCCTTGAACGCATGAATATGTCAAGCATTGAATTCAGGAAGGGAAGAATTATACAAGATGTGAAAGTGACTCTTCGAGAATGCCTTACTTCATCAAGGCAAGAGAAGTAGCTCTTTTCGCCTTATCTGCTCTTATCAGACTTACCCCTGTTGATGCTACATAAGAGATGGAGCTCTTTTGCGGGATAACCGCCGCTAGCTCACATTAGCAAGGATGGATGAAGAAAGATTGTTTGCTGCAGAAGAAGACGTTGATCGAGAATCAAAGAAAGAAACCTGGAAATTGGACTTCCAAGCCCACTCCCTACACTAATAGATAGGCCTCGGTCAAAGAAGGTGGCTCTGTCACTAAGCAGGCCGAGTAAGCACAGATTACTCTTATCTAGCTAACCAAATTTAGCCTTCGGAGAAGACTTCTGAGTCCGATAAAGAAACCGGAACATTACGACTTTAATTTCTTGAATAAGGAAAGCAAAGCCAGAGGGCTCTAAAAAAAATCTGGTCTCAGAACCCTGACTTAAATTCAAAAAGAAAGTGAATAATAGAGAGGGAGAGGAGTCTCAGGGAGTTCCCACTTCCCCCTCAGCCGTAGAGGAAAAAAAGAAGCAGAAACTGATTAGAATTCAAGCACTTAGTCAGTCCATATGAAAGATAGAAAAACTCTTCGCGGAGAGAGAGATTCCCGAGTATTATAATCAACCGTGATCAACTATACCACCAACAGTAAGAAAGGTGAATATAGCGAAGTGAACCGTTGGTTTTAGATAGCTAAATGCTGTTTATGCTACAATTGACTTTGACTTAGATATTATATACCCATAATATACGGTTAAGAAATCGATGACTTACCTTTATGCTTTGCTGCTTTAGATGGACAAGAATCCTCTGCTTTTGAAAAGGCTAAGGCTTAAAAAATAAAAAAAAGAAGACTGTCAGCCCTCGACTCGGTTGTTTACAAATAGAATAGGGAAGAAGCATCGAATGCTTCTATTGAATGCGCTCTTGTTGCTGAGTGAATAATCGGTCTTGTCGTATCCGCTGTGAGCTTATTAGCTGTAAGAAAGCTAACTGAATGCGTATCCGCTCTTTGATAGAAAGACGTAAGTGCTGTTATTAGTACCATTCTTACTAAATTTCCTGTTGATGCAATAACCTATAATACTTGCTCTCATCTTGTGAAGAATGCTTTTAGTCCTTTTCCCTGTCTGTATACTGAAAATGGCTTAGGGAAAGGTCCCTGCCTAGTGGTTTTGGAATTGGGCAATCAATCCCTGCTTTGGCTGTCTCCTTCCATTCTTACCTGTGCAGCCTTTTCTGATTCAATTGCACAAGCCCTAGTTTCGACTCTAGCTTTTTTCGTTCCTTCACCTGTCCCACGTGCTCTTTGATGCCGAAAATCGGATTCTTGTGAAATTCTTACTAGCATTGGCTTATGTAGAAAACTTGTCCTATCCTATAATTAGGAAGCATCTGACATGCTAAGCATGAAGTCCCAGTCACACAGGAAAGTGCGCTAACATGCTAACAGCTTCGAATTCGATAGCACTAGCCATTTTATCTTCTCTAGAGGATTCTAAACCTTCCCCAGAATTCTAATTCCTTAGCTAATACTGATTGATTCACCGCATCTTCTCATTCATTACATTAGGAGATCTAACCAAGTACTCGAAATGCGACATTGACTAAAGAAGGTAGACAAAAAGGCAAACTAGAGAAAAAGCCAAGCTGACTGAATTGAATCTTTCAGTGGAATTGGGGCTTACCAACTATCATATCCTCTCTCTTTCAAGCACAGTTGAATGACACGTCTTTTTAATAGATATTCCTATCAACACGAGGGCTGCTTGCTTCACCACCCCATAAGGCTAGGGACTGCACACTACAGAGATCTCTTCTCCTATCTATGGGTTGGCAGAACGACCTGTGGATCAGATCGGTTTTAGAGAGAGAATTTATCCTAGTGCCTTGCTTGGGGCGAAGCACGGATCGGATCATCTTGAGTTTTGGTTCAAGAGAAATTCTTTCTTCCCCGCCCGCCTTAAATCATGGGTATGGAGCCAGCCTCGCTTCAGAGCATGGGGGAAGATCGGTTGAGAATCCCCCCGGGGTTGGTGACCATACTAGAGGCATGCAGGCCTAATTTAACACCGTTTCACGGGTTACCCTCAATAACATAGCCGCCTTATCTAAACCCCTCTGGTATGGGAAAAATGCTTGCTTCACAGGTATTTCCCGAATGTAGGGAGTCACCCCCCTACAGACAAGCTATCGCAGGGCGCTCGTCCAACGCCCACCAAGCAAGTTAACCATAACTCCAAGTCTTGTCTTGAAAACAACCTCTCTGTGCCCTTAGTGCAACATTTCTCTAGTGTACCTTTAGGGTAGTGGTAACGGGCTCCAGAGCATACCGGTATTCAGTTTCTCTTATCACCGTAGTCATTTCAGAACCAGTTCGTTCTCAACCCGAACAAATAGAAAAGAGTAGGAAATGACCCCTCTTCAAGCTCTTCCCCGGAAGGAACACCCAGATAGACTTGCTTACCCCCTGCTAGGGAACCCATGCTAGAGCAATGTAACTGGATTATAAAAACGATATATTTCCACTTAGCTATTGCTTGAAAGAGTCATTTCTTTTTTTTTAGAAGGTGAAGCTGAGTCTATTATTGATATTGGATTTCCTTATGTTAATTCAATTCCTTAACAACCGGCTCCAGCTGGACTAGGGTTGCCACTAACAGATCCATCAAGATGGATTTTTACCCAATCATCATGTTGGAGAGTCCAATGGACCAGGACTTTTTCTTTGCTGTGGTTAGATATTTGCTTCTGATTGGCGTTATGGGCTTCGTTCGCCCTTCTCATGATTTCCAAAGTGGGCTTGGACGGCCTGGTCCAACTGGGCTCATGTTCCGCCTTATTTCGTAAAGCCCATATAGTATGGACGGCTATTGCAAATAAAAGGCGCCAGTCTATAGACCTTGGTCCCTAACTCATTTGCAAGAACTGCCAAGGGCTTTGAAGAAGGTTTTTGGGTGAAGCCCCTTTTCCAGTCGTCCTTTAACGGTATCCGCTTATCCTATTTTTTTTAGTTATTGGGATGTATCCCCCTAATATTCCGCTCATAACCATGAGTGGGACTTTCTTCTAGAAAGAATGTGTGGTAAGTAAAAGAAGCAATTACTCTTTAGCTTTTTTAAGCTATTTCATCCGAACTGTTTATTCGTGGAGTGCGGTCGTTCTATTCAGAACCACGAATGGAATTCGATTGTCCAAATCGCGTGTGTTTAGCAAAATACAATGTATTGAAAGAATCAAACAAGCAAGAGCAAATCCGACGATTAGCCTTTTATAGTGGATGTAGTGGCACCATACTTAGGATGAGAGGGCACACGTCAACCCGAAAGCCAAGGGGTCTTTGATTAAAGAGAAGCCTCAAACCTGATGATTCAATGAGAGAACATGGTTCTTCCTGTAAATCGCTTTTTTTTCTTTCAAAAAGGTGTAACCGATGACTATCCTTTCTCAATTCCGTACTTGATTGCTAGTGTTTCCGGGTACCATTCCACTAGTGGATCGGAAGGAAGTAGGAGTGAAATAGTCTCACCGAAATGGACGTGTTAAGGACACGTGTCTCCGTCCCAAAACTAGATGTCTATTCCGGGCATTATGATAAAAAAAAGATGTGAATCTGAGCAAGACTAAATCTTCCCATTTTCGGGCAGAATCTACTTCAAGTAATGCGTTTTCACCTCTTTGGTTGCCTCATTTAGTAATAGCTAAGAGGGACCGGACCATACGTCCCCCAATTCGAACAAAATATTGTTGTTGCTAAATCGCATAACTGAACGAAAGCTCATCAGAATTTTCTTCGCGAGAAGCTCTTAATCAGCAGTGGACCGGCCCAGGCACCTGTGGGCGCTGCTAGGTCATCTTTGGCATCTGGTAAATTGACTTCATAGCCGAGGATGCATCAATGAGGATATTGATTCCCAGCGTTTGCGCTTTTTAAACCCCAATGGCCTTTAACTCGAGCTCGATAAGGACTTAAGGCATTGAAGGACATGAAAGCCGCTCTCTCTCATAAAGAAAGAAGAGCTAAACCTTTTCCTGAACGTGAAAAGACATATCTTCGAATATAAAACCTAAAAAGAACCCTATAAGTTAATAAGTGGTATTATAGTGCCTATTATTTCATGTAATTTTTAAAGGTCCCCTATCAAAATCATACTGAAATTATAGGATACATACTTATGAACTAAATGATAGGCACTATACTTATTCACTTATAGGGGTCTTTTGAATAGGTTTTCCATAAGACATCTACCTATGCGTGTGTTTGAAATCTAAGCATATGATAAAGGATAACTGCTGTAATACCATTGCATACCAAGGTTCAACTATTATTGGACCAGTATGCGGGTATGGCTAAAACGGATGATATATTGTTGCATTTACAATGGACACAAATAATCTTTTTAAAAGCTGTTCTGATATTATGAAAGAAACTATTATGTGCTCCAGATAAAATAACAACTAAGGAACATTTAAAGAATAAATGTTTTCTAACTGAGTATGAGAAGATGTTGATTAATGAGTTAGATAGCTATACTCTAGAGGCTATCATGGTCCATACCCTTGCTATCTTGTTCAACTCTGTGGATAATTCCTTATCGCTAGTTCGTGTGTCCACTTTGTTGGACCGGCTAGATACACCAGTCCGAAATGTGGCGCTTACTCTGGCGTATCAAAGCAGCTAAGAATACAACGCTTTCTATTAAATGTGAGAATGAGGATGATGAGGAATTTCTGGCTGAAGTGAAGCGTAGGCATAGTAGAATGTTGCCTCCCATTGTTTGGAATAGTCCTACAATAAAAAAATGGACTAAGTTAAGTTTGAACCAGAGAAGCCGAGGTAAAAGAAGTTGCATTGGGCCATAGTCTCCTTTTTCTTTTTTGAAGCAAGCGAGGGAGCGAACCTCCGCACTTTTCAGATTAAGTAGTAATTGACGCCGACCGCCATCTACCTCCATCCACCTGAAATCTTTTTTGACTCTTCCCAAAAAAAATTGATGTCGGAGATATTGGGGACTTGCATAAACCCCAAAGAGTTGCCATTGACCTTGATTTGGTTCAGAAAGAAGAACATGAATGGCTTGCTTAGATATTAAAAGGGGTTCAGAAATCTTTACCTGTTTAGTCCAGAAAAGCCAAATACCACCAGCTCTTCTTTCCTTCCCGGATGAATACAAATGCAATGATCGTGCAAACGGAGCTTCCGAAGTCCGAGTTTCAGCAATCACCATTATCTCATTTCCGCGGCCTGTAACACATGGTTATCAAGCTTCTTACTACCGCCCTATGGTGAAGTAAGCAATAGCGCGAAGAGAGGGAAATGCGCTAAAGCAGTGAGCTAGTAAGAGAGAGCGCACCTAATAATCGGTTTTTTCGTAATATAAGGAAGCAATTCAAAATCCAGAAAAGAGAGAGCGAATTCGAGCTTGTTCAAGCAAATTATGTCGCAGAAGGATCAGTCCCAGCAAGACCCAAGATTTCCGCCAATAGCATGATGGTTGCTAAGGTGATGTTGAACAGTGGTTATAAACTCAATTCTGGGTTGGGCCACTGTAGATTGGATTTTTGAGGTCGCTGGTAGGTAGAGAGGAGATTGTAGCAGTACAACGCCAACCATTACTGCCAAAGCTACTGTTCGATTCGCGGGCTGGAGCTTGAGAGGATCTAAGACGTCAGGTTGCCTGAAGGCTTCGGAAATCATTTCGTGCGTCTGATTCGGGTGAACGCACGGGAACCCAAGCTGTAATGTAAAAAGGGACAATTCATAGCTTTCTCGCATCGCGTCCCCCATTCCCATTACTCGGTCCTGTGATCTTAGCAGCTTGGCGGTGTACCCCCGATTGGGAGCCATTGCCGAAGAAATCTTTAAAGGCAACTAGCCGAGCCCGGCAAAAAGAGGTTTCCAGAGCGAAAGCGCTTGAAGTTGAATATTCTTCCGCGAGGCGGGGCCCTTCAAGCACGCTTTATTTTGTAAAAGACTTTGAAGTTTGTTTCTACTACTACTTCTACTAGAAGTACCATAATCGGGCCGCTTGAGGCACTCTTTATTGTGTGCTCTGAGGAACTCCTGGTTAGAAGTCACCTTGAGTCCGCTAAAAGACTAGGGCTATGGTAACTAAACCGGTGTCGGTACCTACGACTATGGAATGCTTTTTTTTTATGTTATTAAAAGAGGAACTCAAAGTCTAGTTTGACTTCAGCCATAGTGGATAGGAGAAGTAAAGAAGAGTGAAGGCGAAGTGCACTTGATCTTGCCAGATCCAACAACAATTGGCCCCGAGAGTTCCTCCTCTTCCTTCCCCAAGGTTCACGTCGCTAGGTCAATTCATGCTTCGATGCACTCCCGCCTCGTGTTTTCGACAGAGTGTTGTGCCATACTTCGAGAATGACACGGTTCGGAGGAACAAACTCTAACTCATTTGGGTGAAAGCCCCTTCTTCCAATCCCGTAGAGAGGCCTGGAAGAATTGATTGAGAATAACGAGACGATTGACCAATTGATTGAATCATCCTAAATAAAGACATCATACCCTAGACGCGAAGGTGAGTAAGAGACCCAGGTGAATTCTGCGAAGATAGAAGAGCGGACTTCTGAGGAGACTGAAAGCCTATAAATAATAGGAATGGCGAACTTGAGCTTCATCCTTCAAAGGTTTGGTGTATATTTGTCAGTGATAGGTGAAATCTATTCTGGAATGCCTAAGACCGCCTCAGTTGACTTAACTGCTTGAGCAGCCCGATTCAAGTCTCAGTAGAATCCGAGGAATGCCCTGAGTGGAACCATACCCGCGAAGAACTATACTGGAAAGCTGAACGAGATTGCCCTTTGCACTGTTAGTCTTACCCTTGGCCTGGACTGACTGAGAGCAGGAAGTTGATTGACAGAGCGAAGGCGATCCAAAAGGAGTGAGCAAAGCGACCGGTCGGGTAAAGCACTGGCTTCCTTGAAGCCTTACGACCTTCTCCGGATAGGAAAAGCAAAGCTAGAAAGATCAATCTAAAGGCCCGCTGGGCAACATCAATACCTGACTGACCGGCTATTGGTATTTGCTTCCGTGTCAACAAAGGGGAACAAACTCTCTTTCTTTTGTAGAAAGAAAAACCCCTTGAATGCAGTCTCCTGCCTGCCAACGAGATGGAAGAAAGGAGGTAACATGAACGGCAGCTAGAAGTAGGAGTGGGAGGTCTTTGAGGAAGGGCAATGCGGAATGTCTAGTCTAGGATTCATAGCTACTAGCTACAGCTTGCATTCGTTTTCTTGTCTTGCACAATTACTGCCCAATCAAATTCATCGGTAAGGCAACTCACCGTCTTTTTCCGCAATTCTGGTCCATCGGCAGCCTATTATTTTGCTACAGAACAAGGCATTCTTGCCAAGACATTCCGACTAAACCTTCTTTGATCCAATACTGCTATTGCTGCGGGAAATTTCACTAATCTAATTTATGGCCAATGTCGAAGGGAATAGAATGACAATCCCTTAGGTCTCTGCCTTTGCAAGCGCAGACGCTTTTGGTACATGAAACTGATCCGCTACGCCCCTTGCCCTTTTTGCTAGGAGAATGGGAATATGGTCCAAGATGGGTTTGAGAGGTCTTTCCTGCAAGACGTTGAACAAAATCCTCTTCCTATTCTTTATAAAGCCGAGAATCGGAATCCATAAAACTAGGAATTGGAGACCGAGTTAGCCCGATCGTAGATTCCATTGAGCTTGAAGGCCCAGAGACGGTCTTTAGACTTTCGATGCGGATGTAGACTCAGAACATGAAGATTGCTTACCGGCAGAAGAGGGAAGGAGAACGAACCCTATTTGATACTAAGGCTCAAGCACTCAAAAAGTGTGCCTTTTTCACTAGTGTTTTGTGATGTGATGATAGATATCACATTACCTAAACTAGTTGGGTAGGCAACGAAACAAACAGGTTTTTATTCAACTACTAGAGACTAGTTCCTATTACCTGTGGCTACCCTAATATCCCGTTACTGTACGGGAGTGCTGGAGAAAAGAAAAGCAGGTTTTTTTCATCTGCTAGCATTGTGGTTTGGAATCGATTCTTTATCAATAGCCGACCCTTTCTTTGAACCTTGTCAATGATCGAACTTAAAGATATGAACTGAGTGCCATTTGATGAGTAACTGAGAACATAGGAGAGGGATATAGAAAGAATTAAGTAATGAAAGAGGAAGTCATTCCTAGTAGTAACGACTTGTCACGATCCATTGGTTCATATAGAATCCATGTCCTAGTTGTATCAAAAAACATTCTTTTCGCTAAGCGTATATAATAAAATAGAGTGAAAGGGTCCACCCCGAAAGCAAGGGGATACTAACTAACATCTGAGTTCTCTCCGAACCGCAGGAGATAGTTGCCCATCATACGGCTCACCAACTTCACTTGCCTCTATGGGAGGCGCGCTCCGGGCAAGTTCGGATCACTTACAATACATGGCTCTACGAAGGTGGGTTAGGCAAGTTTTCAATATGATTCTTTTCCTGTATTTGTTCGATGAGAAATGCGAATCTGTTTTGTCCACTTTCTCCATCCCCCTCTATCAAAATGATAAAAAAGGAATTTCTTCTTCTTATTCCCGTGTTTGATCTCTTCCATCTCTGCCTCGCTCGTTGTCACCTATGTTGGGTTTGGAACCCTGTAGTGAATGAAGAGGGGCCAAGGATCTTCCTCTCAACAGTGCTTTTCGAGGCTCCAATCTCCTCCATGAATAAGTAAGGCCCCGTTAGCCTGGGCGAAGATGGGGATAAAGAGTAAGGATTGAAGCCCCCTTAGCTCTGCCAGGCACTGGACAGGGGGTAGCTTTGTAAATGTGTAGAGCCAAGTGCAGTGTGGTGTAGTAGTAGGCACTTGTAGGCCCCTTCCCGGCTACTGGATTACTCCAGTGCTTCGGGTACTACGGACCCTCTGCCATCCATTGCAGCGGAGCCGTTTCATGAGCAGGGGGGCTAAGCACAGTTCTTTGAATCAAACGTTGAATGAAATCGATTCTTTTTTAGAAATCAAAATAGAAATCGGATAGGATAGATGGATCTATCTTTCTATTCATATATATTACTAAAAAAAATGGATTTATTTTATTAAGTAGCAAGAAGCCCCAAATCCTTGATTTGGCGAGGAAAGACTGCTTTGGGCCCAGAAAGCGAAGGGAATGAGCTCGGCTGCTTCTCCTCCACACTTCTTTTTTTCCGTGCCCGTTCCGCATGCGCTTCGCGCACAATTGGCGCTTTGCTCTCCTCTTATTCTTCATTGGACGGTTCGGATGGACTTCGCCGTTCTTTTCCAACTAAAATAGAAAAGGTAGGTTATAAACCTCGAGATGTCGATTCGTTTTCCGCCCCCAATGAGATGGGGAATTTCTTACCCCCTATTTAGACTTTCGGGCCCTTCAACTTTTTGAATCGAGACCCGGCCCGGCTCGCGTCGTTCCAACAACCGACGGGGAGCACCTCAGTATACAATCGCGCGCAGTAACTGGGAGTCCTATTACACTTAAGGCCAACTTCAATTCACCAAACCAAGGTTCATCTCGTGTAGTGATTGTGGAATCGTACAAGGATATTGAGTAGACGGTTGATGTATCAGACTCGGCCCTATCTTTCGTAGCATGCATTCCCATCCGTGTCGCAACTGATTCGGTAAGCTACGTGTCTGGTGCACGGAGAACTGCCTTCGGTCCCCCAAACTGACTTACTCGTGGCAACCTTCCGGCCGCCCAACGACCTATAACGCTAGTCACTACTCCCACTGGGGCTAGGAAGTAAGCCCCACAACCCAAAGCGGCGAAAAACAAATAGAATTTTCTACAAAAGCCTGCTAACGGGGGTATTCCTGCGTATGAGAACATAGTAATGGAGAAGGTATTAGCCAAAATAGGATTCGTTTTGGCTAGAGCGCCCAAATCAGCTATATATTTGACACGGGTTTGCCGTAATGCTGAAACTATGGCGAATGCATCTATCGTCATTGATGCATAAATAAAGATACCAATTAGTAGTGATTAAATTCCTTCTATGGTTCCACATGAGAAACCAGTACAAATATAACCTACATGTCCAATTGAACTATGAGCTAGAAGTCTTTTTACTTTCGTATGGGCCATGGCGGCCAGTGCTCCTAAGATCATAGAAGCAATGCTGCAGAAAAAGAAGATTTGTTGCAATGTAGCTCCATAAGAACTATAAATAGAAACACGTGAAATATTAGCAAAAATCGAGATTTTAGACGCAATAGAAAGGAATGTTGTAACCGGGGTGGGTGAACCCTCATAGATATCAGGTGCCCACATATATAGAGGCAAAAGAGATATTGAGTCCGAAGGGGAGGGGGGTTTTCTTCGGGGCTCGAGAAATGGAATAGATAGGGCCCCACAAGTTTTTAATTCCCCGCTGGGGAATTCACACGAAAGGGAAAGGAATTTTCAACGAAAAAAGTGCTCTCTGAACCGAACGTGGAAGTAGTTTTCCATCAGATGGCTGTTCCCGTAACTCTACTCTCGACTTGGATTATATATCCAAAAAAAAAGGTCCGACGAGGCCATTCCACACGCTGCCTAGCAGAGGCGTGGTTATCTGAAGTGGATTCTCTGTTTCTTTTGTAGTAGATGCCGAACCTGCTGTGTCCCATTGACTAAGAGGGGGGCGGGCGCAGCAGCGACTTGGCCCCCTTCCTTTCTGTTGTTGCCAGCGCTTTCTCGGGCCGAGCCGGGTTCTTGTAAAGGACAGGCAAATCCCGAAGGCTGCTTTCCCAATAGGCCAAGGGACGACAAAAAGGACCTAAGAGAAGAGCATTTTCTCTTAGGTTTCTTCGTCCTGGCCCGCGTTATAGGGGAAGATTAGCAAGGCGGAAAATAAAAGACAGAGGGAGGGGGAGCAGCATCTTATTCTCTTCGCGAGAACTTCCAGATCGGAGAAGCATTCGGAACGGGCTCCGCGTTCATTTCGTTGGCAGAAACGATCCAATCCATAAACACGGAAACGAAACAAAGTTCGTTCCCTCAAGTAGGTAAAGTAGGCATACGAACCACTTTGCCTTAAACTCTATTGGAACAAAGCAAAGGAGGAGGCGGAATGGAGAAAGGAAAAGGACAAGGACGGTCTTGCTTGGCGCGAAGGCTGCTGGTTCGGAGGTAGAGTACAGTACTTAAAGGTCCTCAGACTTCCAGGCGGTTTTTCTTTTTGGCAGCTGTTCACCATTGGATCTCGCCAATACAGCCCCCTATAGTTTTCGTTACCGAGATATATTTTTTTTTCATTGTGCCCAGGGATTTTTTGGGTAATCTGCTCCCATGCTGCAAACAGTAAAATCTGAACCTTGTCGCTCTTCTTTCCTCGCGAGCAGGAAGCACACCAGCAGCGTGCGTTGCGTGATTCTACTGTGTTTTTTGCACTTGACTGAGTGGACAGTTGACCAGAAGAGAACTTCGATTCGCCCGGCCAGCAGGCGGGCGGCGTGCTTATCTTGTGTGACAACATTACAGAGCGAGTGGCTCTTCTAGGCGGGCAGCTGTG
>NC_133316.1:9957072-9977072 GCF_012295235.1 Primulina huaijiensis | reverse complement strand
TTCGGTCAAAGTCTCCACGACCTTTTCACGCCCCTCTACTAAGAGATGCACCATGTTTATAGGAATCGGCAAAGACCTTCTTGTACACGTCCTTGAGGGCAGCATTCATGGCAATCATCACTAGTTTATCCCGAGGAGGGTATAGTATGGCTTTGTTCTTAATGTTGTTTAATAGATGTCGAGTGCCGCTTTTCCCTGTCCGAAAATCTCCATTTTCTAAGTGGGCGCGAGCTAAAATCCTTATGTCAGGCTGGTTGTTCAAAAGACTGTCTCTTTACCCTTTGCATCTTCATCTTTTTGAAAGCCCAGACCCATTCTTCTAGATCTGCATTAGTACTATTTCAGGTGCAAAGCCTCTTCTTCAGATGTGTCCTCGACAACCTGGCGGTTCTTCGGTCTCCGCTTTCGGGGGCGGGAGTGCTTGGTCGCTGGGGTTTCCTTTTCCTCAACCAATTCGGTTGTGTTAGCCTTGGTCTAACATTTTGTTATGAACTGGCTGGACAAAGATGGATAGAAGGTCAGATAGATTGGAGTGAAAGTGGCACAGGACCTTCGATCGACCATAGGGCGAACTCTACCCTTACTGAATTCATTCTATTGAAGCGTAACGTAAAAAGCTCCTTCTCATGTTGCATTTCTTTGGTTTGGAAGTTCTAGAATGTTTTCTGTGGATTTCTAACAAAGGAAAGCCCCTTACTATGCCATTTGATTGATTAAAGTTCTGTGCTGCTCACCACTCTTTGAGGCCAAGGACGGGGTCGAACCGTCATTCCAGGATTTGCAGTCCGATACATTTCCATTATGTTACCTAGCCAAACCCGCCACCTCATGTGCCAAAGTCAAACGGTTGTTCTTCCTTCTCCGCTCCCTCTTTTTCTACATATGCGGCTAAGGGTTCCAAAAAACTTTGCCTTGCTTCCTTTTTTGATTAGTAAAGGTATAAGTTGGGGAAAACTCCACAACTAGGGTTCAAAAAAGCTTACCTTATTAGAAAAGTTTTAGAAAGGGGCATCCCTACTATACCCCTAAACTACAAGCTAGCGCGCAACGGCTGAAAAGCCGTTGTTGCTTGCTGCTTGCAGGCTCGAAAATAGATCTTTCGCCTTTACTCTCTGTCTCAAATTGATTAGCTTTTTCTTTCGCTTGGTTCGCCCCTTGTTGTGTTGCATTTTGTGATCCGTAGCTTCAGTCTGCCTTTTTTGGATAGCCGGGACCTGGCGTTGATTTCCGATTTCCGTTGTTATGTCAGCTCCAGGTTTTAGGCAGCCATCTGGTTAGTTCAGCTATCACTGCTGGAAGCCCCTGCGTACTCCCCGTCTGCCTATCTCACACCCCCAAAGCATATTTTTATTTCATATTTCATTTTCCTTTCCTGCATCTTTTTTCTATCCATAGGTCGGCTTCGTGCAGATAGATCTTTGCCGTGGGAGATTGGTGCTCCTTGAGGTATGCCTTTCCGGTGGGTTGTTCCTTTATCTGTCTTTTCCATCCAGCGCCCGCACTGCGTCAGAAAATCTTCGTCTTCGATGTCTCTTCGCAATGCAATAAAGAAGTCTAACAGTTTCTCTCGACATCTATCTTTTATCTCATATCTATAAGCAGCGTTCACTATAAAGCCTATGCCCATCCATTCCTTTCAAGCTTGATCCTGCCCCCCTTAGACTCGTTACCTTGTTCGACTGAACTCGTTGGCTCCGTGCTCTATTCGGTCGGAACCCTGTTCGAGAACTCTCATAGATTCCCTTCACCTAGTCATCGCCAGACTGAAGCTCTTATCCCTTGGTGTCAAAGGGCGAATTTCTTTCTTGTCTTGCCCAAAAACTTTCTTTATTCTCATTGGAGAAAGACTCTCCCGCGGCAAGGTTTTACACATGGGGCCAGCTGCTTTCTTTATCTCGCTTGCCGTTAGTCCGTCTAGCGCCTTTTGGTTGGGGTCTGCCCCGGGGGTTAGAACGCTTGGGTTATTTTTCGAGTATCGAAGGCAGTCAACGTGTCAGCCATTCTTCTCCTATTAGACTTGTAAATCCTTTGCTCTTTTTCCTTCTCTCTTCCAGTTCTCTCCCTATACTTTATTTGACAGGGGCGGAGCACTCTATCAATAACAAGAAAAAAGTAGCAATTCAGTTTCAAATGGTTTGAGCTTGGAAGCAACCTGCTATCTATCAATAGGCGAGAACAGACTGCTTCGCCTATCTATTATGGCCGGCTTGAAGACATCAGAGGAAAGACCATCATCTCTATCCGGGTACGATCATAGCTTCATTCATTCGTTGAACCTTGGGGATAACCATTAGCATTGAGGTCAATGACCACACCACCTCTATCATACATACGACATTACACGAAGCGAGAGTGCATGGTCAACACACACCTAAAGCGCCTACGTTCCGCTTGCAGCCACAACCTAACTTGCACGAGATTCAGGGAATTTTAGTTTCCAGTCGGCATTCGAAACTTCCCTATCCCAGCCTCTCTCGTTTGATGTTTAAGCCATGACCATGGACAAAAGAAGAGAGCCCAACGTCCTTGGAATCCTTTAATCCAGAGCGAGGATTACGGCCAGGTCTCTTCAAGAGCCATATCTCTTTGTTCTTTGCCCTGGCCCGGCTCACTGATTTTTCTTTCTTCCTCAGCAATTCAAGTGACTCACGTTGTTAGGTCACGAGCGATCTAAACCTCTTCTAGCCTTGTGAGGCACCATTTCCAAGTGGCTTATTCGTAGCCGGAGAAGGGACAAGTGCCTTCAGTTAGTAAGGAGATCGAGGGGATGTGTAAGCGGGTTACGAACCATTCGTATAGCGAGTTCATGTGCTTGCAGTTGTCTTACTATTGCCAGAACCTTTATCTTATTCGGGAAAGGGGAAATGCTTTCCGTTCTAGCTTTCGATTCCTTCCTTGCTCTTTCTTTGGCCTTAGCATTCCATCAGAAAGCTGTCCAGTCTCTTTGCTCTCGGTCTCAGTCTGATAGTGGTCCATCCCTCGTAGGTAAAGTTGGAAATTGAGTTATCCCAGGCGTAGAAGTGCGATTTCCTATATCTTTAGTTATTTGTTTTGGCTCCTGCTTTCCCTAAGCAAGTAATGATTTCTCTTTCTTTCTTCAGTGAGCGAGTCGTTTTTCTCTTAGTCTTTTACTAACCAGACTCCCATTCCTTCTCTCTTTGGAAGTCTTCGAAACCGGTCTCTCTCTTTCGATGTGGTCGAAGATTCTTCCCTTCAGTCAGAAAGTAGAGCGAGTCTAGGGTTCGAATTCCATATAATATTCTATATAATATAGATTGGATTGTCTATGATGCTAGACAAATGAAAAACTTTCTCAAGATCCTTATTCATACCCTTGATATTTTCAAAATAGCTTGTAAATTCACTACAAAAAAACCATATGATGATAGGAGTCCGTCCTACCTTGGATAGCAGATTCTAGGTCCTAAGGATAGAGGCTAGCCAGTTACCTTTTTGGAGGTTCAGTGCTAGAAGAAAATTCAGCATATTTTAATAGATAAACGCATGGACAGGGCTACTCTTTAGGGTGTACATTTCCATGAAATAGAATAGCATGATGGGTCTGCTGGGGTTATCTATACATCCCAGTCAGCAGAGCCAATGGAGGTTTAAGAGCCATTTGATTTCGTTTATCCATAATCCATAAGCAAAGCTACCAATTCAAGTTCCAGATCGATAGCCCGTTGAAGTAGCTGTTATTGACCCAGTCAATGATCCAGTCGCAGTCCCAGCATGATTGATACCAGGAGGGTTATTCAGATCCACTAGAAACAGAGTTTCCAGATACAAATACAGTAGGAGATCAATATTGAAAACCAAAAGCTGTGGCTATAGCAAGGATAGGAAAGGCCGCACCGACCAATTGTAAACCCGGTCAATCATAGGTTCGAATCCTGTCACCTTGATGTGGAATACACCTATACATCCCAGCACCCTTTAGAGAAATAATAAAACCCTAGTTATGAGCCTGGTGTGAAATCCTAACCTACTTATTTTCATCCAACAGCTAACTCGATGACACTTTGGTTGCCGCAAAGAGACTTCTATCTCCGAATCTAAGCTACCTCATCACAGTCAATCAGTCTATTTATCCCAGCCAGGGGTTGTTCCAGAGAGAATTCCTACGGCATCAACAGGAAAGCGGTCTAAACCAATATCGATGAAAGGGGCGTAGCGGGGAAAACAGTACCTTTGATAGGTTAGCTAGAAGAATCAAGAGAATAACGAAATTCGTAAGAATTTTTCCCAATTCCATGGTACTTCACAAGTAGTCATTCGTATTGGTGACTCTTAGCTTCTTCCTCTAGCCTTTAGCTTGGCACTAGGTTTAGTCTTCCTTCCCCTTCAAACTTCACTAGCTGGCTATCGAGAATGAACTCGAATGTTGTTAGAATAGGCTGCAAGAATATAATGCAATTCCCCCTTCATCACTCTCTATCTCCGGCCCTTGCCTTTAGTTAGCGTGCACTTCCCTTGCTTGCTTGGAGAGTGAAAATCCTTACACGGTAGATCAATAGCATCGGATTCAGTCCTTTCCTTCTTTCTTACTTTCATTCTCTACTTGCCTGAGATAGAGATCCAAACAAAAGCTGAATGCCCGAAAGCAAAGACAGATTCAAAAGTAAAATACACCGGGATCATTGGTTGATACTTCCCTTGAAGGGACAGTGGAATTAGGTTTTAAGAGATCAAGTCCTATAACCGCAGCTCCAGCTACTAAGTCATGAGCCAATGCGACTAGAACTACTTATTCTATTCGGCGCAATTAGTCTAGCTAACCCAATCATGCCTGAGCCTTCTCGTTCGATCCAACCGGATTCCCCTAAGCTAAGGGCTCTCGGAATACCCCTGAAAGAGTCACTCTAACGGGGCATTTCACTAGTAGAATTTCCACGGGTAGAAGAACGTAACTCAATTCAGCTTAGAATTCATCTATTCCTATTCATTAATCTAATCCAGATCAACTATTTACCATTCCATTTGGAAGGGCTGATCTTGTTTACTCATATTCCTTCTGGTACTGCTTTCAGCCAACTAGCTAATTGAAGCCTTGCCTTCTAGCTTTTTCCCTCGGCTCGGATCATAGAACTGCCTTGTCCCGATTGAACTGGAATTGGATAAAGACCGGAGACAGACTTTCCTGAATGCAAGCTTCAAGCAAGGGTTTCTCATCAATCCTTCGAGGGAGATCCCTGGAAAGAAAGAGCTGTAAACAGTTCGATCCCTTGCAAGAAGGGGATTTGGGCAAAAAGACTCGGGATGAGCTCCTTAGCGCTTACTCCATCGGCAGTAGATGACCTTTCGTATTTGTTACTGGACGATTAACCAATTCCTTAAAATGGGAAAAGGGGATTCCAACAAAGAAAAAAATTGTCTCTACAATCATGAAAAATCAATTTCTAGATCTCGCATCTACTTAAAATTGTGAAAATATGAAAATATCTTTCATTGTAAGAATTTTCTATTACATTCAGCATTGTTTTACAGCAACAGGTTAAAGGAAAGCAATAAATCAATTATTTCACACTTCCTTTCGATACTGATGCAAATAGCGTTGCTGTGTCAGAAGAAAGAGAGCTATACTGATTCGGTATACTCTAAAGATGCCCTCGGCGCTATATTGATAATCCTACAAATATCAAATTTCAGTGATTGCCTTTTACTGATCTCATCTTTTGCGGAATCGAATCCCCTTTGACTGTACAAGAATATGTGGAGTTGAGCATGTCTGGAAGCATAGGAGAACGTTCTTTTGCTGATATTATTACTAGTATTCGATATTGGGTCATTCATAGCATTACTATACCTTCCCTATTCATTGCCGGTTGGTTATTTGTGAGTACCGGTTTGGCTTACGATGTATTTGGAAGCCCTCGGCCAAAGGAATATTTCACAGATAGCCGCCAAGGAATTCCATTAATAACAGGCCGTTTTGATCCTTTGGAACAACTCGATGAATTTAGTAGATCATTTTAGGAGGCCCTAATCAAATGACTATAGATCGAACCTACCCCATTTTTACAGTACGCTGGTTGGCTGTTCATGGTCTAGCTGTACCTACCGTCTTCTTTTTGGGGTCAATATCAGCAATGCAGTTCATCCAACGATAAACCTAATCCCGAATTATAGAGCTATGACACAATCAAACCCGAACGAACAAAATGTTGAATTGAATCGTACTAGTCTCTACTGGGGATTATTACTCATTTTTGTACTTGCTGTTTTATTTTCTAATTATTTCTTCAATTAGGAAAACGAAAGAAAATAAATAATAATTCTAGGCATTGTATTAGTTCATTCGGAAGGATCTCATCTCATAATTATCCATGACTGTTTATGTCTCTAGCACGACCACTTGATCAAATTGGAGGGAAGTGGAGTAAATGGCCGATACTACTGGAAGGATTCCTCTTTGGATAATAGGTACTGTAACTGGTATTCTTGTGATTGGTTTAATAGGTATTTTCTTTTTTGGTTCATATTCCGGATTAGGTTCATCCCTGTAGTAATCGGATGAATTGAGTTGTAGACGTAAGAACCCAACGGGATTCCCTTCTTTGTTTGTCTGATTCGAGGGGAAAGGGCCCATGCAACCTTCAAAGGAAGGAAAGAGATCCCAGGTGCAGTGCCTATTCACTCTGAATCGGATCTTGCACTTTCAGACCGGTCCTTTTAGGGCTTAGTTAGTCTAGTCTTTGAGCGAGATCCAATGACGGAGGTTCGTGATCTTCTATCTATAAGATAGAAAAAAGTGGAATGCTGACTGACTAAGGGCAGGGCTAAGTGAACTTGGGCTATTTTCACTGGTTTCATTTCCGAACAGAACAACAACTCCCTTTCAAGGGGCAAAATCAAGGCTAGAGTGCTTTCTCGAGGGGTTAGATCCAGGTATGATCTTGCCAAAAGGGGAGTTTACGCTTCACGCCCTGGAATGGAATAACTTCAGAAAGCCGAGTGCCGAACCGGAGATAAAGACGTAAACTTCTTAGAGCTACTTGAAGCTATACTCAAAGAAGGCCTACGCTTGACTTGTTCCTCCATTTGAGAGTTCCGTTCCAGCTAGCGAGAGCACTACTCTACATGATAAGCAGCGAGTTTTTAGGTTCAGTAACGAACGATTGGGGATTTCGAAGATCCGATCTTTTCACATGCAATCCTCGATGAGATGATTCAATTAGGCCCGTTTTTGATCCTGAATGAATGGACGAAGGGTATCACATTAGGGACCCCTCTCAACTAGGTATTCGGCCTAACTTGCTGCTATACGCCAGTGCTCGCGTTCCATTAGATCCCACGGGTAATCAGATGGCAGTTCGATTCCTTCTACTTCCACTGAAGGGACTCTCAAAGACTCAACTAAGCTAAAGTTAAAAAAGTCTTGGAAAGAAAGAGATATGCATCCGCTCGGGCAACCAGGGGGTCGTTCACACGACAGGTCCACAGCTACAAGGTAAGTGAGAAGATGTTCCCGAGTGTTCAAGCATTTGGAAGCAATGGAACTAGACTTCACCAGACCCCTAGGAGGACAGCGGATAAGCAGAGATTCCGAGAATCCAATCTACTCTGAATTGATCCAACATCAGTAATTTCGAACATCACAACTATAAATAGGAATGATTTCCGGCATAGAGTCAGTGTATAGTAAATTATTGTATGCATAGGATATTAATAGTTGAATGAATCCCGGTCACCGATGGCTAAGATCCAATCCTCACTCTAACTTTAGGAAGCTCACTTCTACCTTTTCTTGTGCGTTCAGGAAGAAAGAAAAACTTTCAATAGTTATGTATAGAATACTCTCGATTGATTGGTTGTAATGTTCACGAGGTTTATATAAAAAAATGTTCAGTGAGATTACTTTTCTACTGACTGAATCGCTTGAATTAGCTAAAGGAAAGGAGGCTTCTGGCTCGGCCGGTCTCACTGGAGCACTCGCTCTAATGAATGTAGCGTGCCCCTACCTTCCCTGAAAAAGAAACTACGGTTGTAAGAGACCTCTTCCCTATTGTTCGAGTGATTGTTGCCTTGGCAGATAATCCTGACAAGCCTCGCATTGAAGCAAGTTCTATAACTGGATCGCAGACATAAACACTGGAAGGCGATGGAACTGAACTTGCTTAGGCTCTTTCCCTTGCGGCAGGCGCGAGATGCCGCTTCATAAGTTATTTTATCTAAAAAAAAAGTAAGAAGAGGTATAAAATAACCCTACTCTATAGAGAGGGAGAGGCAACCATGGAATAATCCAAAGTCAAACGAAAAACAAAGAAGGGCAAAATCTTAATACCTCACAACTGGATCAATGGCTGGCCTTAGGACTGCAGCAAAAAGAACTCACCCTTTCCTCTTAGATTGGCTGGATCGTCTTCTCGACTAGAGATAGTATATTACCCCTATCAAAGCACATGGAAAGACTTAGCACTTAAAAAGAGAGGAATTCAAAAAACTGAAACTAGATTGCTGGCAACTGCAACAGGACCTCCAACTCCAAGCGCAAGGAAGGAAAGATCCGGGGCCGGGAAGATAGAATTCTTATTGTGGAACTTAAACCCCAGGTAAAGGAGAAGCATTGTAAGGACAAAGCACTAGGATTAGCGAAATGGGAGTGCTTAACTAAAAGCCTATCTAACATATTAAAGCGTTACATCTATTACAAGCCTTATTCCGTCTTAGCCTTATACACGCCATATCTGACCTATCCAAGATAAGCAGAAATGCCTGGAAAAGTCATTCTCTTAGGTCTGGCCTCACAACTGTAAGGAAAAGAGGCCTTAGGCCTGCAAATGCAGAACCCCTACGTGATTAAGGGGCAGGGACTGCTTAAAGTAAAGGTTTAAAAGGGATTGCTGGGGAACTCCTTCGTATGGACCACAAAAAAAGAGGACTCCAACAGGCTCGCAGACAGAATCAATGGCTGGAAGAGGAGGGGCTCACCTTAGAACTGTTATAAAAGCTATCCCTATGGTATGCCTGTTAGCTCTTATGCTCGGTATTAAGAGTATAAATGATAGCACTCCAATTGGAAGGCTTTCAAACAACCTAGCTTTTACTCGAAAGCATTAGCAATTTAAGGCGAAAGAAAAGACAAGTAATCTTTCATTTTTCTACTGGGCGGACTAGAAATGGCTCGCAGAAAGAAGAGATCCAATTCCAACTTCCATTGAAGGAGCTTCACATTCTTCCACAGGGAAGCCAGAACGCATGACAGAAGATATGACAGGGCTTGCGGAAGCACTACAAAGGGCAGGAGTGGACCAAGAGCCAAAGCCCAATAGTTCTACCAAGCAAAGTATATTGGGCCTGTAAGATCGTTAGCTTGTTAGCTTATTAGAAAGTCAAACAACTGGTTATGCAACTCCAGGATATGAAAATACAACTCGATTAGATGGGCTTTCAACAGGAGGAGCTTACCTTTACCTTACCAATTGGGCTTTTTTACTTTCTTGAAAAAGGGACAGCTCTCACTGGAACACTCGCTGTAACAAGGGATGAAAGCACTTCACCTGAACCGACGTAGAAGCACTGATTAGAATAGCCCGAGAGAGCTAGCCCGGAGAGTTATTGCTGCTGCCTTTCCTAAGAGGGGTGAGGTATGAGATACTTCCACAGGTTTTGGCTTACTTTGCTTTCTAGCTTACCCGAGAACCTTCGACGTCAGATGGTGAAGAATTAGAATGAAACCCTCCCTCCAAGCATAGGGAGACCTGGAAATAGATACTCATAAGCACTCAAGTAATATGAGATATTTTATCAATTCACTCAAGGAATTGAAATGGCACGGGTAATCCCTTATGATATAAGATAAAAAACTTTATTAAACTGAACAGGCTCTAGCCCTTTTTCCTTAGTCCTCTCTTGCTCGCTTGAAAAAGAAGTAGAAATAGTGGCTTACCTAAGATCCTTTGCTTTCGTTTCTATCCCAGGCTTTCTTGCGTAAGGAATCTAGCTTTCAAACTGACTTGCTCGCCTAAGGACTGGAACAGGCTCGTTAGATTAGGGGTTTGCTAGATCAGAAGTAGAATTGCCTGAACCATCACAGGCGATAAAAACAACTCCCCTGCCTTGAAGAATAACTGTAACCTGGCTTGAACTCTAACCTTGCCTGAAATGAAAACTAGCTTTCTATAAGCATTTTAAAAAGCTTGTCCCACAGAAAGGGACGGAGTTGCTCGACGACTAATCAATAAGCAAGAAGAGAGACATCTTAGGAAAGGGCTCTTATCCTTCCTTTTGCTGCATTTATAAGGGCTTGCTGGAAGTCTTACAAAAGGAATAGAATTTTATGGAATGGCCTTAAGAAGGACTACAATTTATACTGGTTATGGGTAGGCTTCTTCAGCATAATATTAAGCCGAGACTACGACTAGATAAATTACCCAAAGATAATGAAAGACGCAACGTATCCCGGAAAAACTTGCTCACATTCGATCATAGGGGCACTGCCAAAGGCAGGACTGGCTGCAAGAGAAGTAATTAGAATAGGCTTTAAAACTGCCTTACTAAAATCCCTCTTACTCCGGTCTAGCAATTTCATCCTTCTTAACACTGGAGCAAATATTCCTGCTTTTGCCCTAGCAAAGACTGCATCTTGCTCAAAAGTAGAAAAGAACCCTTGGAATGCCATCCCCCTGTGCACAAACCCAATTCTGCATCCTTCATTGATAACGGCTCACTATGCGATAGGAGAGCTTCTAGAATAACTTAATGAAAGCAATGCCACAGCACAGCATGGATATCTGAACTTTAGGTAGACCGCGGATCCTCTGAGTGAGGTGATGCCGTGAAGATAGACTCAACATAAGGTCCAAGGAGCATCCTAATCGTAACCTCTAGAAGGAGTGAAAGCACCCCTTAGTTAGGATGGGATTGAGATGGAATGAATAGAGGGATCCTGTGAGATCAATATGATCGCTTGAGCATGGTGCTCCGCCATAGGGAGAGGAATTGATACTTACTTGGCCAATAGGCTACAAGGGTCTATTAAAGTAAGGGCTAGTGAGCCCAGATTTTTAGTAGCCTGAGAGAAGGAGTTAGCTTAGCCCAAGATTCTTTGGGGAAGTTAGAAAAGGATATTCAATAGGTATGGGGAAGGGAAGCTACCTTGCGTCTACTAGCACGAATGAAAGGGAAATGTTCAATCATGTCAATAAAGCTGAGATGCTTCTACTTCCAAAATAGCTTCTGCTGGCATCATCAAAAGAGAAAGAATCAGTCTTAGTGGTTGCCAAAAGAGAAGGTAGACGACGCTTTAGCCCTTCAATGGTGCAAAGTAAAATGATTGTACCAAGGAGTTATTCTAAATGACAGATCGGTGTGCTTTAAGTGTGCTCTCTATCCTTTTGTAAGTAAAGCCAAGTAGTGAAAGCATGGAAAGGGCGATTGACTGATGGCAGCAATCTGGGTGAGTAGGACCGGGAGAATACTTCCTTTCTCCAGAGGAATGGGTGCAATCTGAATTGGTAGGAGTCATTTTTAAATAATGGCTTTGTGATCCGCGAGTATAGGTTGAACTTATGTCAGGGATATTGGGACAAAGGGGCACTCAGAAAGTGTTAAACACTATATTTCATTTATTAACGATCACCTCTTGGGTGCGGTAGAGTGGACGATTAGCGAGGACTGGAAAAGAGCTAGAGTCGGCTAGCATTCTTTGAATTTCACTTTATATGAATAATAAGCACAAGCTTCCGTCTTGTTGGTTCGCATCGGGTAAATGGCTTACTGTTCGGTCAACATTTCATGATTCGTAACGTAACAGCCGGCCGGGACTGAACTAATTTACGAGAGAAGGTTTAATGGACCTATGGTAGTGCTTCGTATGGTATGTATGAGATGGGGGATCTTCAACAAGGTATTCGCCCTATGAACTTTCTTTATTCTTTATTGCCCCCACCTGTTTCCTTGACTCGGTCCGGGTTATCTAGGATTATTCCTCGTTTTCATCGATTATGAATTATAAAACGCGATGATCGGGCTGATATCTTGGTGAAGTTGTATCTTAGCTTCTTTTCGATTTATACAATTATCGAAATAGGAAAGAGGTTAAGTAAGAACACATTCAAGACTATTCAAAGTCAAAGTCCTGTGGCTGACATATCCTCTATTCGTTTGTATGTGAGGTTAAGACCTCATTTCCTACCCAGAGGTATATCCCGGATATCCGCAACAGTCCTCTTTCTCAAGGAATGAAGTGGATACCGTCCTGGAATACTCTGCCTACCTATTGGTGTGGTGCTTTACACAACAATGTTATGCTAGGCTCGATGATTCTATTAAGTGGAAGGCCATTAAGAGGAAATCCCCTTTTGTGGTCTTTCCTATGGAATTAGCGGGTTTTCGTGATTTAGTTGAATTTCTAGATAGCAGGGGTGAGCAGTGGTCACAGGGGATATTGTTTCCTGAAAGGACACGATACCCTTTTTACCGTAATAATAAAATCTTCTCAGGAATCAACCTAGACTTGTTTGAGTCTAGGATTGGTCATTACCTTCCTCCATGGCATCCCGATTAGGGTATCATGATTACAGGTAAGTTAGGTCAGAAGATCGAGGGGGGAGAGAAGAGGAGGATCTTCGCTATAGGAAATTGGGTTAATCAGAGACTGCTTAGCCCGGTCCATGACTGGCTAGCAAATGTATTGAAGAAGATTCCCATGGATGGGACCTTTGATCAATTACGACCGTTTCTGAGGCTCAAGGGGAAGATCTGTTTGTTGCTATAGTTACGACTTAACTGCAGCCACAGATAGGTGGCCGCTGAGTTTTATGTTCGAACTATTCGACGCTCTATTCGACAGGTCGTTTGCTTCAGCAGTGGTTAATTCTGCATTAGCAACCAACCTACTCTTTATTCCCTTTTGATGGTTGAAAGGGAAGAACAGAGTAGTTAGGGCGCAAAATCGCTTAATTAGTTTTATTGCTGGGAAACCTCTCGGGTATCGCAGCTCCTGGCCTCTCTTTGCTCTCACTCATCACGCACTTGGTGGTGTGCGGAACAATGTTACCCAGGGAATTTGTTTACAGACTATGCCATTCTCGATGACAATATTGTCATTGCGGATGGTGCGGTAGCTGCGACCTATAAGGAGGCAGTGTCTAAGTTAGAAGTCGGAATTTCAATCCCGAAATCTTTAGTTTCTAACACGGTGCTGCGGAGTTCGCAAAGAGGTTCTTTGTGAAAGGTCTTCAAAAGGACCTATCGCATGTGTTGGCAAAAGCTGTACTCAATGCTTATCATCCATGGGGACGATTTGCAATCGCACGTAGGTATCGGATCACAAGATTCGCTACCTTCTGCCGTCTTGGTGGTGCTGGGTATAAGAACTTATCTGGAGACCCCCATAAGAATAGGAATCATGATTCTATCTTATGGCGTCATTTGGAAGCGCCTGATTATTATTTATTTTATGGTTAAGTTAAAGTCGTCCTCTTAACCCTTATTTATATGGGTGGATTGCTGATTACCTTCGTAGGAAGTTAGCAGTGAAAGACAACTCTTACTCTTTTCCTCCTCCAATTAAGGACGTTCTTCCAGTCCCTGAAGAAGCCTTATTGGAGATAGGGGAAAGAACACTCATTAGAGATTGGGTTAAAGATTACCTCCGCTACCTTCATTGGTATTAGACTGTGGGTCAAGATCCATGGGCCTCTATTGAAGATCTTCTTGAAGCGCCGGTATATCATCGGAGATGGTTTGTTTCTCAAAAATAAAAAAAAAAAAGGAGTCCTATATCTTATATACAGTACTGATTGCTCACTTCCTCGATATGGGATCGAAAATCTTGAGTACTAAGATTTATTAGAGAGGTAGCGGGCTAGCTGTACAAGCAATTCGATCTCTTAAAGGGGGATGGGGTTTCCATCTACTTCTATAGAGGTAGAGGGCTGCTCAAAAGCAAGATTCTAGGCAGGCTTAAGTAGGGGTCTTAGTCTAGCCATTAGAGATAGAGACTAAGTTGAGCCAAGAAAAGCTTTTCTAAGAAACTAGTCTCATGTTTTGGATAATCAGTTGGTCTCAGGTAGCCTAATTATCCTTTCGTACTACGAGATTCGGGTTGGAGTCTTCTACGGGGCATCTCTTCTTTATATATGAGGAAGTCGATTCAGAACACGCAAGCAAAGGAAAGATTGATTATAGGCCAGTGAAATAGAAAGATTCGCTCTTGGGCTGACCTATGATAACCACACATCCAAGTATGGATAAGTCGAGAGCTTCTCTCTCTGCAGCAGCCTTCGATCTAGTGTTCACGTTTCGGTTATACTCTACTAGATATCGGGGCCCTGAACATGCTTCTTTTTGTGTGGTATAGCTCCGAACTTCCGTGTCAGCAACTCCATTTCTTTTGGTGGGCAGTAGTGTAGGGTGCCTGCGAACGCAGAGCTGAGCCATATCCTGCTACTCGCGCGGCTGCTTATCAGCCCGTAGCTTGCTTGCAGGCGCTTGAAGAACGATCAAGAAAGTCACCATTGGAAGTTGTAGTTCGCTGGAACCTGTAGTGGTGGAATTCACTGAAGCAGTGGGCGTGGCAGAGGCAGATCTTTGTATGGGTAGAATGGTTTAAGCAGGGGCATGAATAGATCGTGCTTGCACCGGTCCGGACAGAGAGGCATGCTTATCGGATGATAGTTGTCTCGTTCGTGGATGCTAACGTAGACAAAGGCCGGTTTCACTTAGTATTCACCACGCACTGTTAAGAAGACTTGGTGCTTGTAGCTAGTGATGCAGGGGATGCTGGTGAGACTAGGGATACCAGGGATGCTAGCGCTGCAAGACAACTAAATAGAAATTCAACTGAAAGACTAGACATGCATCGTCGCCTAACATATCGTCTTTTCTAAAGGATGGTCACCTCATTCATATCTAGAAAGTTCAGAACGAGCATCAGTCCGCCGCGAGAAAGGAGATGGAACAACTCCAGATTAACAAGCTGCGCCTTACTAAAACAAGGAAGGAAGATTCTTAGAAGCCCTTAAAATTGGAATTCTGAAACATTGGAAGCTTCTTTAACCAGAAGCCTCTCACCAGAACCTCAACCTCGTTCGTTCTCGGGCCTGTCTTGCCTTCCGGGCTCTTTCTTTGCCTTGGCCCCAGTTGTTTAAGCGTTGGTCCTGTGGTCCCTCCCTCTCTAGTTGCATAAGCGCAATAGCTAGGCGCATGGCAAAAAAGTCTTATCTAGACCAAATGACGTAGTAATTCTTCGGGCCACAGTATTTAGGTTCCGGCTGAGTTCCAGTTTCAGCTATATCTTTCCTTTCAACCCTGGGTTTTTTAACTTCACATATAGCTCATCAGCTTGTGACTTCGCACTCTCAGTTTCGAGATTGGGAATCGACAGAACTTCCCTTTCAACATTAGAAAGGTTATTTAGGTAGCTTAGCTGGTTAGATTTAGCAGGCGAGCGGAGTCCAGTCAAGCTAACGCTTCCCTATCCCGATCTAGAAAGGATTTCTTCTTCTTCACATTCCTATAACGAACTGCTTACCGTGCAAATTCCAAGCGAGTAGAACTATAGCTTTGTTCACAACACAACCTGGACCGCGTCGAGACTGTCTTTCTCAAGCTCTCCTCACAGAAGGAAAAAAGTCTTATTCTCATTGCAANGATGGTACCAATTTAATAAAGTTTTAATAGATACAGGACTAAGTAAGGTCCACTCTCAATTCATAGACCCTAAAGTTCTTTCTTTGCAAACTCAACTGAACCATTATTGGAAATTTAGGATTTTTGAAAAGAAAATCGATCCTTGGATTTTTTCATCCTGGCAGGGGACAACTTAATCACCCTGGATCACCCTCCTGCGCCTCAATAGATCCCGTTTGGACCTCGTTGAAAGTAACTCACCCTATTCACAAGACCGAAAGAAGATTCTTCCTTTGGGGGCTAATCACTCTTCACTAGTTGGTTCAGAGAATGGTAAAAATGGGAATTCTTTATCGACAACCAACAAGGCCTTCCCCAACCAGAGTAAGGTAAGGGTGGGGTGCTACCGAAACTACTTATTGAGGCTCTCTGACTAAGGACGTAGCTAGAAGATCTACTACTAGTGCTTTAGCCATAGTCTTCCTTTGTCTCCGCAGGATCTATTGATGGATCATGAGCATAAGAATAAGACAAGACTTATTATCTTAGGAATAGACTGACTGAGTTCACCTCCCAACCAAGATGAGATATGCCGCTTAAGTACCAATAGTGAGAGAGGCTGGTATCGGCTAAGTTCAGTGTAAAGCGGGTTACGGAATCCGATTTCCATTCTTTTTTCTATAGTTCCAATGTCCAATCTTCTAGGCTATCAAGCATCATATCACAAGACAAAAGCACCCCAATGAATGGGTTGATCTGACCCTCTGAGTTTTCCTATCGTTCGATGGAAAGCTCGAGAAATGGCATTCCACTACTATTGTATTGGTTGGTCTTGTGTCCCATCATGGAGATACCAACTATTCTCTTCTACACCGGTATAGAAACTAAAAGAAAGCCAATCCGGCAGTAGTAATGCTATGTATGAGACCACCTATCGTTTGATAGGAGCTACGAGAACAGCCATTCTGTTAGGCTTTGTTGGTGACCGAGTGTTGTTTTGCCAGTTCATAACTGACCTCTGGAACTCTTCCACCTCCGAAGGGGTCTCTAGCCGACTTAAGAGCCTACCTTTCCTTTAGAGCGATCTCCCGTGGGCACTTTTTCAATTTGACCCACGAATACCACCCACTAGGAGTGGATCAAAGAGTTGTAAACGGCAGTTCCATATCGAAGTTAGGTTGGAAGCAATTAGTGTTTAATCGATGGGAACCAACAAGAGATGTAACTCATGTACCGAAGTAGAGTTGTTTGTTTCAGTGTAGTGTACCAGTATAGCTTAGTCGCTCATACCAAGAAAGAGGGGCAATCAGGACTGGGAACACCCGCTAGAGCTCAAAATAGGCCTTTACGGCTTTGTTAAGAGTTTGTTTACTGGGACAAGATAGTACCCGTTCCGTTGTCTCCGAGTCAGGTTCTGTCCCCGAATCGTCTGTTGATCCGTTGGAGTTTGGGGTTTCAGACTTTGAGGAATTGATGAGTGAAGGGCGATGCCAATCGATTGATACTCAGATTCCTACATACCAGACTTTGATCAATCATCCATGATAGGAGAGAAAGAAGGGTTCCGCCTCTCGCTAATACAATACGGGGATAACCCGGACATGATCCCTGACTCCCGTTTTCTCTAGTGGGAATTCAGATCCCGAATAACTAAATAGCGTCAGTGAGGATGCCCATGCTCAGTAGCTTCTCTTTCAGCTTCTTCCCCGCGTGGGGAAAGCTTAGCTTCAATTGAGCAGCTGAACTCCCTGCCTCTGCCTTAAACCGATTGCCAGAAGGCTAAACAACTTCCTCAAAAGGGTTCCTTCAGGCTGATCTGTGGGCATTAAAGGAAGCGGATCTAACGGCTATTGGCCGATCTAATGGGACCTCTTACCTATTGATCTGACCTTTCCTTTTCTGATCTTAGATGTCCATGAAATCGGAATTGAGAGAGGCATATGAATAGTGAATTTCATCTATCCCATGCATTCACTCCTCTGTCGGCCTAAGGACTGGTAATTAAAGTCTTCCTAGCACTTGTAAGGTTTAACTCTTTTGAGTCGTGAACTGGGGGACCTCGGTTCGGGTATGTCTTTAATGCTTGGATTGAGGGAGTACAGAACCAAGCTTCTCTTCCTTTGCTTTGTGTGTTTGGTGCAGTCACTTCGTTATCTGAGGATAGGGAAATTGGGAAGGCTTCAGATGGCAGGTCTACTTCCTGCTCGATGAGGGTCATCAAGTCGGGTGGTAATCAAGGCATGGTTCGGAGCAAGGAAAAGAAGAAAGCAGTCCTTCCGCTCGACGAGCATCGACAAAGAGAGAGTTTAGAGCATTGAATAGAAGATTCAATCAAAATTGTGAAATAAACATGGACGAGGGTAATTTTTCGGGGGAAAGGGTTCAAGCCGGTAAAGATGATGAGGCGGCTATTAGGCATTTCCAGCTTTATGCATGCAGTTGATCCAGTTACCTCGGGCAGGTACCCTAGGGAGTTAGTTTTAGGCCCTCCTGAGAGAGGGTTAGCACATACCATTGTGTACCGGGCCACCAGGTACGAGGAGAGACATCGAAATTTGGAGTTGTCTTATAGTTTCTCAGTCTCGGAAAGCCAAAGGCTTACTTTTTCTGGTATTCTGCCATTACTTTTGTACTCGCATGGTACTGGTTGTTTGTGGGTAGGGCTTCTTTTATCAAAGGGCCTTCCTTCAATTCAAAGGAAAATTGAATAAAATAAAGGACTAGTTTCAGTTTAACATAAGAGGAAGTATCAATTGAAGCTACTTCTAAAAAACTGCCAATTATGGCTATGTAAAGGGACCGGCTTCCCAGAAAGGTTAATGCCCTAGGATTCATCCCCATATGGAACTGGGTGAGGGATTAGATACCGGTGACGAGTGGGGTATGGCAGGTCTGGTATCTCACAGGGGCCTACCTTTCTTGCTTGCTAGGAGATTCGGTTCCTTTCTGAGTCCCTTTGAGGTTGCTTGCTGCTTTCCTGATGGTGTAGCTATTTATAGTCCAAACCCGCTTAAGCTTAGAAAACTCCGCTGGTGGACATTCTGGTGCCTTCATTCCAGTTGCGGGTCTTCTGACCTCTGTGAATCTTAAGCTAAGGAAGCAAATTTACCAGCGTTGATGACAAGAAAAACTACTCATACCAATTTGGCTGGGTATCCTTTTAACCAGTGACTGATGCAGACAAGGGATACTCTATTTTGTATGCCTGAGCAACTTTCATGCTTTTACTTTTGGTCCGTCTATAAAGACTACCTTAGCTAGTCTATAAGAGTTGCTGGCGACCCGGAGAAGATTAGTGAAATTACTTCCCTGACCGGATGGAACCGAGTATGAGATATTGGTTTAATAGCCAGACTAGAAGAAAGAAGATTAGTTAAACAACCGATCGTAAGGGAACCAAGGGCACAAAGGAAGAATCGGAACAAGAACGGTAGTTAAGCCGGCAAGCCAGAAGTATAGTAGTTTTTATTTATTATGGATCTTTTTCGAGTAGAAGAAAGGCTTCTGTGTTGAAACGGAGTCCACGGATCTAATCTACCAAGTAGACGAAGGGCAGTGCAGATGTTCATACAACCAGTGCGTGTTACTACTCAAGTCCTTACTGGATAAGTAGAGAAAAATGTGCCTTTCCAGCTGTTGCAATTATATTAGGGGTGCTGTGGGTAAGGTTTTTAATACAGTATCGGTTACGAGGAGAACATCTTTATGCTCGAGAGAGTGTGTTAAGTATATCACGGAGAACACAAAAACATTCCCTTGCGCCTTAAGGGAGTGAAATGAACGTCTATTACTTACTTTACTTTAGTTAAGTTGTTGTTTAGTTGAGTTGTTGAATCTGAGTCCTTATGAAACTTACTTTTTGCGGAGTAGCATAGAACGAAAATTCTCTATCATTGTCTTATGAGGAAAGTCACTCGTCCCGAGAAATCATAAAAGAATCAATCTCGTAGCGTAGAAAAGAAAGGGTTTTGCTCTATACTAGCTAATGAGAGTTGTCGGCTATCCTGCCTAGTGTTCTTCCATGCATTGCATTTCCCAGTCCAACCAGCAGTCTCTTTTCTTTTCCTTTTAATCTTAAGGAAAAAAGCAAGCAAAAGAGGTTGATGAGAACGACCTAGAGGCAATGGATCTTTCTTTCCCTACAGCAAGTTCCATGCCATCTCCTTGTGAGCCAATTGCATAAAAAAGGAATCCTCTTGGGAATTGCCACATCATTCTTTCTAAGCGAGCGAAGACAGTCTAAAAAATACCCCTTCGGTAGGCGCTGCCTCATCATAGTCGGACCTATGGAAAATTTTGCATTTCAAAATGGCTTGGAAAGAAAGCTGGGCTAGGTGTTCTTCCATGAGCTTAGAAAGGAGCTGTTCGCCTCGAGGCTGTACTATTCTCCTTTCCCTTGTCAGGTTTGAGGGGGTAGGCACTTC
>NC_133316.1:9947072-9952072 GCF_012295235.1 Primulina huaijiensis | reverse complement strand
AAAAATTACAGAAGCCAGACCGCACCCGCGCCCCAGTTTCCACCGCACCCGCGGTGCAAGGGCAGAAAGTAGAGTTTTGACTAAAAGAGAGACCGCACCCGCGGTCCAAGACATACCGCACCCGCGGTGGTAACTCATGAAATGTGGAGAATTACAGTAGGGTCACCGCACCCGCGGTCAGAAGTGTGCGCCCCCGCGGTCGTCGAGTCCAGAATTTTGGATGGAATGCCGTAGCCGGAGCGCACACGCGGTGAAGAGCTACCGCACCCGCGGTGCGACGTGTTGAGTGAAAAATAAAACATGTGTCCTAGCCATGCAATTTAATGTGCTGAGTCTTCATTTCAGCTGTTGATCACCTAGAAAAACCTTTAGAAAACGTCCATGGAAGCCTCAAGAATTCTCTTAGCTTAGAATTGAGCTTGTGCAAGAGTTAGCTTTCCAAATTTCGATCCGGATATAGATTTATGCTCGTCATGCCATAAGCTTCAAAAGGATGTAAGTTTCATTCAATTCTTGCATGAATTGCGATATTGGTGTTGGGGAAATTCTGATTTGAGGTGGATTATGTGTTCTTGAAATTATAAGCCACGTTTATTCGCAACCGGATCGAAGAATGGATACAGAATATGTTATTATCGGTTTTTTTGCAGCTATGTATGAGTTAATTATTCAGATTTGTATAGATGTGATGATATGATCTTGCTTATGAGTTGTTGAGCTTGTTGTTGGCATTACCGGTATCGAAAGATTACGTCGTTATGCCGTCAAAATGTACTGAGATTTGATATTGAACCGTACTAGTATTGCTTGAAGTTAACGAATGATATGGTGCATTGTATATATGATATTTCAGATTGGGTTTGACAGATTCGATATCAAGAATACGAGACTTCGACTACGACAAAGACTGTGCAACGTAAGGTATAATTCATGTTGATTTGGGAAGACATAACTCGAATTAGATCTGATTTGAGTTTCCCAAAATCACATACTAGATTGTTACCTTTTCGATGTTGATGCTTTGTTTATAGATTGATATTCAAGCATTTAAGATAGGAGAGTCAGTGGCAGACTTGCCCAGCTAGACGTTCGGTGATATCGACGCATAGGAGGAGATGTTCTCCGATTGTAGACACTCGATATAGACAGGACCGAAGTCTAGGAATAAGACGTACCGCCACCACGATTGGGAGAGTAGGTGGGAGACTTGTTACGTATTATTCACACCGGGATCCCTAGACTTAGATATGAGTCGAGTCAAAGAATAAGAGTCGAAGAGTTTTATCTGTATTCACTAATGTGTCATAATTACTGAGTTATGTGTTATGATTTTGTATTTATTGCATGACATGCATGTATACATGTTTATACTGGGATTTGTTCTCACCGGAGTTTCCGGCTGTTGTTGTGTCTGTATGTGTGCATAACAACAGGTGGGGCAGGATCAGGGTCACACAGAGGATGAGAGATCGAGATAGGGTGGAGATCACGGGCGTAGAAGATCACTAGTTGTTGTTACTAGACATGTACTGAATTTTTAAACACTAGTATGTTAATTGTAATTGAACATGGGAATGTTATTTACAGCTAAATAAGATGACAGTATTTTATATGATGTCTTATGCTTGTTCATATACATTTGAATAAATGTTACAAGCAAAATTTTGACCCACTTTTTCTAGCAAAGATCCAATTAATCCCAAAGATAATCGAGTTAGAGCCNTGATCCGATGGATGTGACCGCTACACCGATGGAGACCTTGTTAAAGCGGTTTCAGTCGTTCCGACCACCTACACTGAAGGGCACAGAGAACTCAGTTGAGTGTGAAAGCTGGTTAGATGACATCGAGATGTTATTTGATTCTCTTGACTACACCGATGAACGACGAGTTAAACTGATTGGGCATCAACTGCAAGAAGTTGCCAAGAATTGGTGGCTTACCACAAAGAGGGCCTTGGAGCATCGTGGTACAGAGGTCACTTGGAAGGTGTTCAAGACAGAGTTCTATCAGCGATTCTTTCCCGTCTCCTACCGAAAAGACAAAGGTGCTGAATTTGCCAACCTGAGACAGGGACAGCTGAACATCGAAGAATATGTCGCTAAGTTCTCCACATTGCTCCGATTTGCTCCCCACGTTGCTGGGAATGACGAGGCCGTTGCGGATCAGTTTATCAATGGCCTGAATCCGGAGATATTCACCTTGGTGAACACGGGACGACCCAACAATTTTTCTGATGCCTTGAACAGGGCGAAGGGAGCAGAAGCCGGGTTGCTTAGGCAACGAAGCACTTCTTATACCACTCAGACTCCTAGACCACCCCAGCCCTCGGGTCAGTATCAGCAACCACCTCCCAGATTTGAGAGTGGTGGTAGCAGCAGCGGGAGGAAAGACAGTTTGAAAGTGAAGGGGAAGCAGTTCAAGAAATCAGGGAGCAGTTCGTCGAGCTCCAGTGGGCCGAGACAGACAGGGTCGGGCCAGAGATCAGAGTATACAGGGGTTTACTGTAGTTCCTGTGGAGGTAGACATGCCACCGAGCAGTGTCAGGGCGTGATGGGTCGCTGCAACATTTGCAGACAGCAGGGCCACTTCGCCAGGGTCTGTCCACAGAGAGGTACACAGCAGACTCAGAGTGTAGGAGCATCTGGCTCTGTAGCTCAGCCTGAGAGGCAAGCTTCATCTGTTCATTCATTCCAGCCAGCCCCTACATCGACACAGCCTAGAGCTAGAGGTAGCCAGACATTGAGCCAATCTCCTAGACAGCAGGCTCGAGTGTTTGCACTGACAGAAGAGCAGGCTCAGGATGCTCCTGATGACGTGATAGCAGGTAATTGTTCGCTTTGCGGTTATCCTGCTTATGTTCTGATAGACACAGGTGCATCACATACATTCTTATCTGAGCGTTTTGCATTGACACATGCATTGCCTATTGAGTCGTTGTCTACGGTAGTGTCTATCTCTTCTCCTTTGGGGACAGAGTTGATATCAGTGACATCTGTTAGATCATGTTTACTACAGTATGATGGGCATGAGATAGATTTAGACTGTATTGTACTTGGGTTATCTGATTTTGATTGCATTATTTGTATCGATATGCTAACCAAGTACAGAGCGACAGTAGACTGTTTCCACAAGATTGTTAGATTCAGACCAGAGATGGCTGAAGAGTGGAAGTTCTACGGCAAAGGGTCTAGAGCTAGGATTCCTTTGATTTCAGTATTGTCTATGACTCGATTACTCCAGAAAGGAACAGAAGGGTTTCTGGTCTATTCAGTAGATTTACTGAAATCGAGCCCAGCATTGGAAGATTTGCCAGTGGTTTGCGAGTTTGCAGATGTATTCCCCGATGAGATTCCAAGATTGCCTCCAGTTAGAGAGGTAGATTTTAGCATCGACCTTGTACCAGGTACGGTTCCTATTTCTCGAACTCCTTATAGAATGGCACCGATAGAGTTGAAAGAATTGAAAGAACAGCTTGAAGATTGGCTGGCCAAGGGATATATCAGACCGAGTGTATCTCCTTGGGGCGCACCAGTGCTATTCGTACAAAAGAAAGACGGTTTGATGAGATTGTGTATCGATTACCGGCAACTGAACAAGGCAACAGTAAAGAACAAGTACCCATTGCCTCGCATCGACGATTTGTTTGATCAGTTGCAGGGATCCTCTGTCTATTCCAAGATGGATCTGAGATCAGGATATCACCAGTTGAGAGTTAGAGATGTTGATATATCGAAGACAACATTCCGAACCAGGTATGGACATTATGAGTTTATTGTCTTGCCTTTTGGTTTAACGAATGGGCCAGCGGTGTTTATGAGTCTGATGAACCGTGTCTTTCAGAGGTATCTGGATGAGTTTGTGATTGTTTTTATAGATGATATTTTGGTTTACTCAAGAAATGAGACTGATCATGCTGAGCATTTGAGAATTGTGTTGCAGACGTTAAGAAATGAGCAACTGTATGCTAAATTGTCAAAGTGTGAGTTTTGGCTGAGACAGGTTGTCTTCTGGGGTCATATCATATCTGGAGACGGTATTTCTGTTGATTCGAGTAAATTGGAAGCTGTGATCAGTTGGCCGAGACCGACTTCTGTGCCAGAGATACGCAGTTTCATGGGTTTAGCAGGATACTATCGACGATTTATTAAAGATTTCTCCAGTATTGCGAAACCGATTACCCAGTTGACATAGAAGAATACTCCATTTGTGTGGTCAGAAGCATGTGAGTCGAGCTTCGTAGAGTTAAAGAAGAAATTGACTTGTGCTCCAGTCCTGACGATACCTTCAGGTATGGGTGCTTTCGTTGTATATTGCGATGCATCACACAGAGGGTTGGGATGTGTTCTTATGCAGCGACAGCATGTTATTGCCTATGCTTCGAGACAGTTGAAGCCACACGAGACTCGATACCCAATTCATGATCTTGAATTGACGACTATCGTTTTTGCGTTGAAGATCTGGCGTCACTATCTGTATGGGGAGAAATTTGAGATCTATTCTGACCACAAAAGCCTGAAGTATTTTCTCAGTCAGAGTTGAACATGAGACAGCGTAGATGGCTCGATTTATTGAAGGATTTCGATTGTGAAATCAAATACTATCCAGGGAAATCGAATGCAGCAGCGGATGCTTTGAGTCGAAAGGTATGTTCCTTATCCTTGTCGACGATAGGTGTTTCGAATATGATAGAAGATTGTTGCTTTTCTGGATTAGCATTTGATACAGATAGTAGGCCGTTGTGACTTTCCACTATTCAGTGTGAACCAGATTTGATTGTTCGCATCAAAGAGGCACAAAGAACCGATCAGAATGTTCAGAAGTCGATTAATATGGTCAGATCAGGACATATTTCTGAGTATCAGGTACGTGATCATGTGTTGTATGTGAATAACCGTCTTGTAGTGCCAGAGGTTTCAGAGTTGAAACAACAGATACTGTCAGAAGCACACTGTAGTCGGTTCAGTATTCATCCTGGTGGCAGGAAGATGTACAATGATC
>NC_133316.1:9942503-9946122 GCF_012295235.1 Primulina huaijiensis | reverse complement strand
ATCTATTTCCATGATGTGAGTCTTCCTTTGGTTTTGATTATATTGCTTCTCTTATATGTATTCTTTGATTAATTGCCTGCGATTTCGAGGACGAAATCATTTCTTAGAGGGGGAGAAATGTAAGGCTTGAGATTTATTCGTATTCATTGACATGATACTCGAAGATATGAGACTGCATGAATTGATGCAAATATTGACGACAACAGAAACGATGTTGCGATTTGAATTGGATTGCAAACGATGGTGGTGAAACAGCCAAGACAGTGCACCTGCGGTCCAGGAGAGAGTGCACCTGCGCTGGTCTTGCCTGTGAAATGGTGAAAAATTACAGAAGCTAGACCACACCCGCGCCCCAGTGTCCACCGCAGCCGCGGTGCAAGCTCAGAAAGTAGAGTTTTGACCAAAAGATAGACCGCACCCGCGGTCCAAGACATACCGCACCCGCGGTTGTAACTCATGAAATGTGGAGAATTACAGTAGGGTCACCGCACCCGCGGTCAGAAGTGAACGCACCCGCGGTCGTCGAGTCCAAAATTTTGGATGGAATGCCGTAGCCGGAGCGCACCCGCGGTGAAGAGCTACCGCACCTGCTGTTAGAGTAGGTGCACGTCGTGGCAAGTGTTGGCCGAGTGTTCACAATGAAACTCTATGTTTAAGCAATCTTTATTTTAATAATATTTGAAATTATTGTTTTGGCACATCTTTATCTGTATACCCATGCTAGTTGCATAGATAAAGCCCTTGAATATACAAATAGTAGAAAGAATATGAGATGCTCATATGATGAGTATCATGAAACTCATATTTGGAATACTGTATATTCTAAACGGTTCCTAGTCGATTCAGCCGCCGCTAAGAAGGATATAGGCCGCTCGAGCTTGAGACTAGTATCTGCGATGTGAGTACCATGTTTCATTGGTAGGGGACATTGTGATGTCCGAGCATGCAGATAGGTGCTCCTGGTAGAGTGCACTGAACAACCCTCCATTAAAGGACTTTCCAAGTGGTTCTCACTTATCGAGTGGAAAAGTCCTAGTTTATGGTTGTACACCATTAGTCCTTATGACCCGGGACAACATTGAGACTCTATGTGCTAGAATTACACTTTGACTTGTTTACCGACTCTCATGGGGTCATCAGGTGGCAAGGTTGGGTGTTCTGTCGAAACATATAGGAGTNTATAAGGACATGTTTAGTCCGAATCACATGGAGATGTGAACCCACGGCTAGTTGTATCAGTGAACCATTGAGGGCCACACAAGTACTAGCTTCCTAGATCCCGTTGAGAAGTAAAATAGTTCAATGTGTTGAACGGCTTATAAATGAGTTTATAAGCGTAAGAAAAAAATAGAAGTATGACTTCTATGAGAGAAATGTAATTTTAATTTATGAATATGTTCTTAAATTAAAAGTTGGCCAAATAAATAATGTATTTGAAAATTGTGATTTTCATAAACATTATTATGGACTAAATTAAATTAATTCAAGTGTTGAATTAATTAATCACTAGTAGACCTAGTAGAGTCCAAATAATTAAATTAATTCAAGGGTTGAATTGATTTAATAATATTGAGTCTTGTAGAGCTCAATTTAAATAAATTATTTAAACTAGTGGACTTGAGTAAATTCAAATAATGTTTAATTAGTCTCAAATGTGTTTGAGATAATTAAATTAAGTCCATGGATTTTTAATTGTTCAAAATCAAATAAGATTTGCATGCATGGGAGGTGAAAGGTTGGGAGACAACTTTTTGTATAACCAAGGCTTGGCATGCAACTTTTTTACTTTAACTTTTCCCACAACCAAAAAAAATGTCTCTCCTTCTCTCCTAGCATGAATAGTGGCCGAAAATACTATTCATTTTTTTCTCCATTTTTGTTCTTCAATGGTTGGAGAAAACAATCACTTCTAAAAGAAAATTCCTCATATTTTTCTAGTGCAAAATATGAGGGGATCTACCTAGTTGGTGGTGGGCTTTATTTTAGAGCAAGGAGTGCTCTTTGGAAGCTTGTAGAAGTTCTTGCCAGACAAGAGCTTAAACACCTTAGTTGGAGCCATCATCAACCTCAAGAGGTTGATAAGCATTTTTCTAAACACACTATGTATGACATTTTCTTGTTTTTTGTATTTGCTACACATTAAATCAAGGTGGCCGAAAATTTCTTATGAAAAATAAAAATTTTAAACTTCCGTTGCGCTTCCGGTCAATGTAACCGATCCCCTTTCACCCGCGGTGCGACGTGTTGAGTGAAAAATAAAACATGTGTCATAGCCATGCAATTTAATGTGCTGAGTCTTCATTTCAGCTGTTGATCACCGAGAAAAACCTTTAGAAAACGCCCATGGAAGCCTCAAGAATTCTCTTAGCTTAGAATTGAGCTTGTGCAAGAGTTAGCTATCCAAATTTCGATCCGGATATAGATTTATGCTCGTCATGCCATAAGCTTCAAAAGGATGTAAATTTCATTCAATTCTTGCATGAATTGCGATATTGGTGTTGGGGAAATTCTGATTTGAGGTAGATTATGTGTTCTTGAAATTATAAGCCACGTTTATTCGCAACCGGATCGAAGAACGGATACAGTATATGTTATTATCGGTTTTTTTGCAGCTATGTATGAGTTAGATTATTCAGATTTGTATAGCTGTGATGATATGATCTTGCTTATGAGTTGTTGAGCTTGTTGTTGGCATTACCGGTATCGAAATATTACGTCGTTATGCCGTCAAAATGTACCGAGATTTGATATTGAACCATACTAGTATTGCTTGAAGTTAGCGATTGATATGGTGCATTGTATATATGATATTTCAGATTGGGTTTGACAGATTCGATATCAAGAATACGAGACTTCGACTACGACAAAGACTGTGCAACGAAATGTATAATTCATGTTGATTCGGGAAGTCATAACTCGAATTAGATCTGATTTGAGTTTCCCAAAATCACATACTAGATTGTTACCTTTTCAATGTTGATGCTTTGTTTATAGATTGATATTCAAGCATTTAAGATAGGAGAGTCATTGGCAGACTTGCCAAGCTAGACGTTCGGTGATATCGACGCATAGGAGGAGATGTTCTGTAATATCCAAGCCTAGTGATCGGTACGGTTTAAGATTTCGTATGTTTATTGACTCCTTGGTTAAGTTTAAGTATAGTTTTGATGTTAAGAGTTCAGATTTATTATTTATAGTATTGTGGTTATAGATGATGTGTGGTGATACTGTAGTATTGTTGCGATTAAATTCATGATAATTTGTATGTTGAGCCAATTGGTATGAGGCCAATTGGAGTGGTTAGATAAGACATAGAGGTGTAACTTTCATGTTTTGAGTTTTGTTCAAATCATTGTGGAAGGTAAGCCAAAAGTGCCCCGAAGTGTGTCGTGTGTTTCGACGTTCCTCCAGTGACGCATGTTGAGAGATTTAGCATAACTTTTTACTCAGACCTCCAAATGATCTGATATTTGGAGAAGTTCAAGAAAAGACAAAGAGCTACAACTTTGTAGTTTACCATTTTTCCAAATTTTGAAGGGAAAAGGCGTTTCGGAGGAGATCTTTGGAGAAGCTATGGGCAGAGTAACCAGAGTGCACCCGCACTCCAAAAGTTAGTGCA
>NC_133316.1:9895234-9940234 GCF_012295235.1 Primulina huaijiensis | reverse complement strand
ATCCATCGATTGATCACGCGAGTACGCATCCAGTCAGCGCATAGCGAATGAAAAAAGCGTTCATCCTGGATTCTCTTCCTCATCTATCAATTGATCCCTATTCATTTGGTCAAAGTCTCCACGGCCTTTTCACACCCCTCTACTAAGAGATGCACCATGTTGATAGGAATCGGCAAAGACCTTCTTGTACACGTCCTTGAGGGCAGCATTCATGGCAATCATCACTAGTTTATCCCGAGGAGGGTATAGTATGGCTTTGTTCTTAATGTTGTTTAATAGATGTCGAGTGCCGATTTTCCGCGTCCGAGAATCTCCATTTTCTAAGTGGGCGCGAGCTAAAATCCTTATGTCAGGTTGGTTGTTCAAAAGACTGTCTCTTTACCCTTTGCATCTTCATCTTTTCGAAAGCCTAGACCCATTCTTCTAGATCTGCATTAGTCCTATTTCAGGTGCAAAGCCTCTTCTTCAGATGTGTCCTCGACATTTTGTTATGAACTGGCAGGACAAAGATGGATTGAAGATCAGATAGATTGGAGTGAAAGTGGCACAGGACCTTCGATCGACCATAGGGCGTCCTCTACCCTTACTGAATTCATTCTATTGAAGCGTAACGTAAAAAGCACCTTCTCATGTTGCATTTCTTTGGTTTGGAAGTTCTAGAATGTTGTCTGTGGATTTCTAACAAAGGAAAGCCCCTTACTATGCCATTTGATTGATTAAAGTTCTGTGCTGCTCACCACTCCTTGAGGCCAAGGACGGGGTCGAAACGTCTTTCCAGGATTTGCAGTCCGATACATTTCCATTATGTTACCTAGCCAAACCCGCCACCTCATGTGCCAAAGTCAAACGGTTGTTCTACCTTCTCCGCTCCCTCTTTTTCTACATATGCGGCTAAGGGTTCCAAAAACCTTTGCCTTGCTTCCTTTTTTGATTAGTAAAGGTATAGGTTGGGGAAAACTCCAAAACTAGGGTTCAAAAAAGCTTACCTTATTAGAAAAGTTTTAGAAAAGGGCATCCCTACTATACCCCTAAACTACAAGCTAGCGCGCAACGGCTGAAAAGCCGTTGTTGCTTGCAGGCTCGAAAATAGATCTTTCGCCTTTACTCCCGGTCTCAAATTGATTAGCTTTTTCTTTCGCTTGGTTCGCCCCTTGTTGTGTTTCATTTTGTGATCCGTAGCTTCATTCTGCCTTTTTTGATAGCCAGGACCTGGCGTTGATTTCCGATTTCCATTGTTATGTCAGCTCCAGGTTTTGGGCAGCCATCTGGTTAGTTCAGCTATCACAGCTGGAAGCCCCTGCGTACTCCCCGTCTGCCTATCTCACACTCCCTAAGCATATTTTTATTTCATATTTCATTTTCCTTTCCTGCATCTTTTTTTCTATCCATAGGTCGGCTTCGTGCAGATAGATCTTTGCCGGGGGAGATTGGTGCTCCTTGAGGTATGCCTTTCCGGTGGGTTGTTCCTTTATCTATCTTTTCCATCCAGTGCCCGCACTGCATCAGAAAATCTTCGACTTCGATCTCTCTTCGCAACGCAATAAAGAAGTCTAACAGTTTCTCTCGGCATCTGTCTTTTATCTCATATCTATAAGCAGCGTTCACTATAAAGCCTCCGCCCGTCCATTCCTTTCAAGCTTGATCCTGCCCCCCTTAGACTCGTTACTTTGTTCGACTGAACTCGTTGGCTCCGTGCTCTATTCGGTCGGAACCCTGTTCGAGAACCTTCTCTCATAGATTCCCTTCACCAAGTCATCGCCAGCAATCAGCTCTTATCCCTTGGTGTCAAAGGGCGAATTTCTTTCTTGTCTTGCCCAAAAACTTTCTTTATTCTCATTGGAGAAATACTCTCCCGCGGCAAGGTTTTACACATGGGGCCAGCTGCTTTCTTTATCTCGCTTGCCGTTAGTCCGTCTAGCGCCTTTCGGTTGGGGTCCGCCCCAGGGGTTAGAACGCTTGGGTTATTTTTCGAGTATCGAAGGCAGTCAACGTGTCAGCCATTCTTCTCCTATTAGACTTGTAAATCCTTTGCTCTTTTTCCTTCTCTCTTCCAGTTCTCTCCCTATACTTTATTTGACAGGGGCGGAGCACTCTATCAATAACAAGAAAAAGTAGCAATTCAGTTTCAAATGGTTTGAGCTTGGAAGAAACCTGCTATATATCAATAGGCGAGAACAGACTGCTTCGCCTATCTATTATGGCCGGCTTGAAGACATCAGAGGAAAGACCATCATCTCTATCCGGGTACGATCATAGCTTCATTCATTCGTTGAACCTTGGGGATAACCATTAGCATTGAGGTCAATGACCACCTCTATCATACATACGACATTACACGAAGCGAGAGTGCATGGTCAACACACACCTAAAGCACCTACGTTCCGCCTGCAGCCACAACCTAACTTGCAAGAGATTCAGGGAATTTTAGTTTCCAGTCGGCATTCGAAACTTCCCTATCCCAGCCTCTCTCGTTTGATGTTTAAGCCATGACCATGGACAAAAGAAGAGAGCCCAACGTCCTTGGAATCCTTTAATCCAGAGCGAGGATTACAGCCAGGTCTCTTCAAGAGCCATATCTCTTTGTTCTTTGCCCTGGCCCGGCTCACTGATTTTTCTTTCTTCCTCAGCAATTCAAGTGACTCACGTTGTTAGGTCACGAGCGATCTAAACCTCTTCTAGCCTTGTGAGGCACCATTTCCAAGTGGCTTATTCGTAGCCGGAGAAGGGACAAGTGCCTTCAGTTAGTAAGGAGATCGAGGGGATGTGTAAGCGGGTTACGAACCATTCGTATAGCGAGTTCATGTGCTTGCAGTTGTCTTACTATTGCCAGAACCTTTATCTTATTCGGGAAAGGGGAAATGCTTTCCGTTCTAGCTTTCGATTCCTTCCTTGCTCTTTCTTTGGCCTTAGCATTCCATCAGAAAGCTGTCCAGTCTCTTTGCTCTCGGTCTCAGTCTGATAGTGGTCCATCCCTCGTAGGTAAAGTTGGAAATTGAGTTATCCCAGGCGTAGAAGTGCGATTTCCTATTTCTTTAGTTATTTGTTTTGGCTCCTGCTTTCCCTAAGCAAGTAATGATTTCTCTTTCTTTCTTCAGTGAGCGAGTCGTTTTTCTCTTAGTCTTTTACTAACCTAACTCCCATTCCTTCTCTCTTTGGAAGTCTTCGAAACCGGTCTCTCTCTTTCGATGTGGTCGAAGAGTCTTCCCTTCAGTCGGAAAGTAGAGCGAGTCTAGGGTTCGAANACATATTCTAGGTCATAAGGATAGAGGCTAGCCAGTTACCTTTTTGGAGGTTCAGTGCTAGAAGAAAATTCAGCATATTTTAATAGATAAACGCATGGACAGGGCTACTCTTTAGGGTGTACATTTCCATGAAATAGAATAGCATGATGGGGTTATCTATACATCCCAGTCAGCAGAGCCAATGGAGGTTTAAGAGCCATTTGATTTCGTTTATCCATAATCCATAAGCAAAGCTACCAATTCAAGTTCCAGATCGATAGCCCGTTGAAGTAGCTGTTATTGACCCAGTCAATGATCCAGTCGCAGTCCCAGCATGATTGATACCATGGAGGGTTATTCATATCCACTAGAAACAGAGTTTCCAGATACGAATACAGTAGGAGATCAATATTGAAAACCAAAAGCTGTGGCTATAGCAAGGGTAGGAAAGGCCGCACCGACCAATTGTAAACCCGGTCAATCATAGGTTCGAATCCTGTCACATTGATGTGGAATACACCTATACATCCCAGCAACCTTTAGAGAAATAATAAAACCCTAGTTATGAGCCTGGTGTGAACTCCTAACCTACTTATTTTCATCCAACAGCTAACTCGATGACACTTTGGTTGCCGCAAAGAGATTTCTATCTCCGAATCTAAGCTACCTCATCACAGTCAATCAGTCTATTTATCCCAGCCAGGGGTTGTTTCAGAGAGAATTCCTACGGCATCAACAGGAAAGCGGTCTAAAGCCAATATCGATGAAAGGGGCGTAGCGGGGAAAACAGTTCCTTTGACAGGTTAGCTTGAAGAATAAAGAGAATAACGAAATTCGTAAGAATTCTTCCCAATTCCATGGTACTTCACAAGTAGTCATTCGTATTGGTGACTCTTAGCTTCTTCCTCTAGCCTTTAGAGTGGCACTAGGTTTAGTCTTCCTTCCCCTTCGAACTTCACTATCTGGCTATCGAGAATGAACTCGAATGTTGTTAGAATAGGCTTCAAGAATAGAATGCAATTCCCCCTTCATCACTCTCTATCTCCGGCCCTTGCCTTTAGTTAGCGTGCACTTCCCTTGCTTGCTTGGAGAGTGAAAATCCTTACACGGTAGATCAATAGCATCGGATTTAGTCCTTTCCTTCTTTCTTACTTTCATTCTCTACTAGCCTGAGATAGAGATCCAAACAAAAGCTGAATGCCCGAAAGCAAAGACAGATTCAAAAGTAAAATACACCGGGATCATTGGTTGATACTTCCCTTGAAGGGACAGTGGAATTAGGTTCTAAAAGATCAAGTCCTATAACCGCAGCTCCAACTACTAAGTCATGAACCAATGCGACTACAACTACTTATTCTATTCGGCGCAAATAGTCTAGCTAACCCAATCATGCCTGAACCTTCTCGTTCAATCCAACCGGATTCCCCTAAGCTAAGGGCTCTCGGAATACTTCTGAAAGAGTCACTCTAACGGGGCATTTCACTTGTAGAATTTCATCGGGTAGAAGAACGTAACTCAATTCAGCTTAGAATTCATCTATTCCTATTCATTAATCTAATCCAGATCAACTATTTACCATTCCATTTGGAAGGGCTGATCTTGTTTACTCAGATTCCTTCTGGTACTGCTTTCAGCCAACTAGCTCATTGAAGCCTTTCCTTCTAGCTTTTTCCCTCGGCTCGGATCATAGAACTGCCTTGTCCCGATTGAACTTGAATTGGATAAAGACCGGAGACAGACTTTCCTGAATGCAAGCTTCAAGCAAGGGTTTCTCATCAATCCTTCGAGGGAGATCCCTGGAAAGAAAGAGTGGTAAACAGTTCGATCCCTTGCAAGCAGGGGATTTGGGCAAAAAGACTCGGGATGAGCTCCTTAGCGCTTACTCCATCGGCAGTAGATGACCTTTCGTATTTGTTACTGGACGATTAACCAATTCCTTAAAATGGGAAAAAGGGATTCCAACAAAGAAAAAAACTGTCTCTACAATCATGAAAAATCAATTTCTAGATCTCGCATCTACTTAAAATTGTGAAAATATGAAAATATCTTTCATTGTAAGAATTTTCTATTACATACAGCATTGTTTTACGGCAAAAGGTTAAAGGAAAGCAATAAATCAATTATTTCATACTTCCTTTCGATGCTGATGCAAATAGCGTTGCTGTGTCAGAAGAAGGAGAGCTATACTGATTCGGTATACTCTAAAGATGCCCTCGGCGCTATATTGATAATCCTACAAAGATCAAATTTCAGTGATTGCCTTTTACTGATCTCATCTTTTGCGGAATCGAATCCCCTTTGACTGTACAAGAATATGTGGAGTTGAGCATGTCTGGAAGCACAGGAGAACGTTCTTTTGCTGATATTATTACTAGTATTCGATATTGGGTCATTCATAGCATTACTATACCTTCCCTATTCATTGTCGGTTGGTTATTTGTGAGTACCGGTTTGGCTTACGATGTATTTGGAAGCCCTCGGCCAAACGAATATTTCACAGATTGCCGCCAAGGAATTCCATTAATAACAGGCCGTTTTGATCCTTTGGAACAACTCGATGAATTTAGTATATCATTTTAGGAGGCCCTAATCAAATGACTATAGATCGAACCTACCCCATTTTTACAGTACGCTGGTTGGCTGTTCATGGTCTAGCTGTACCTACCGTCTTATTTTTGGGGTCAATATCAGCAATGCAGTTCATCCAACGATAAACCTAATCCCGAATTATAGAGCTATGACACAATCAAACCCGAACGAACAAAATGTTGAATTGAATCGTACTAGTCTCTACTGGGATTATTACTCATTTTTGTACTTGCTGTTTTATTTTCCAATTATTTCTTCAATTAGGAAAACGAAAGAAAATAAATCATAATTCTAGGCATTGTATTAGTTCATTCGGAAGGATCTCATCTCATAATTATCCATGACTGTTTATGTCTCTAGCACGACCACTTGATCAAATTGGAGGGAAGTGGAGTAAATGGCCGATACTACTGGAAGGTTTCCTCTTTGGATAATAGGTACTGTAACTGGTATTCTTGTGATTGGTTTAATATGTATTTTCTTTTATGGTTCATATTCCGGATTAGGTTCATCCCTGTAGTAATCGGATGAATTGAGTTGTAGACGTAAGAACCCAACGGGATTCCCTTCTTTGTTTGTCTGATTCGAGGGGAAAGGGCCCATGCAACCTTCAAAGGAAGGAAAAAGATCCCAGGTGCAGTGCCTATTCACTCTGAATCGGATCTTGCACTTTCAGACCTGTCCTTTTAGGGCTTAGTTAGTCTAGTCAAAGAAGGCCTACGCTTGACTTGTTCCTCCATTTGAGAGTTCCGTTCCAGCTAGCGAGAGCACTACTCTACATGATAAGCAACGAGTTTTTAGGTTCAGTAACGAACGATTGGGGATTTCGAAGATCCAATCTTTTCACATGCAATCCTCGATGAGATGATTCAATTAGGCCCGTTTTTGATCCTGAATGAATGGACGAAGGGTATCACATTAGGGACCCCTCTCAACTAGGTATTCGGCCTAACTTGCTGCTATACGCCAGTGCTCGCGTTCCATTAGATCCCACTGGTAATCAGATGGCAATTCGATTCCTTCTACTTCCACTGAAGGGACTCTCAAAGACTCAACTAAGCTAAAGTTACAAAAGTCTTGGAAAGAAAGAGATATGCATCCGCTCGGGCAACCAGGGGGTCGTTCACACGACAGGTCCACAGCTACAAGGTAAGCGACAAGATGTTCCCGAGTGTTCAAGCGTTTGGAAGCAATCGAACTAGACTTCACCAGACCCCTAGGAGGACAGCGGATAAGCAGAGATTCCGAGAATCCAATCTACTCTGAATTGATCCAACATCAGTAATTTCGAACATCACAACTATAAATAGGAATGATTTCCGGTATAGAGTCAGTGTATAGTAAATTATTGTATGCATAGGATATTAATAGTTGAATGAATCCCGGTCACCGATGGCTAAGATCCAATCCTCACTCTAACTTTAGGAAGCTCACTTCTACCTTTTCTTGTGCGTTCAGGGAGAAAGAAAAACTTTCAATAGTTATGTATAGAATACTCTCGATTGATTGGTTGTAATGTTCACGAGGTTTATATAAAAAAATGTTTAGTGAGATTACTTTTCTACTGACTGAATCGCTTGAATTAGCTGAAGGAAAGGAGGCTTCTGGCTCGGCCGGTCTCACTGGAGCACTCGCTCTAATGAATGTAACGTGCCCCTACCTTCCCTGAAAAAGAAACTGCGGTTGTAAGATACCTCTTCCCTATTGTTCGAGTGATTGTTGCCTTGGCAGATAATCCTGACAAGCCTCCCATTGAAGCAAGCTCTATAACTAGATCGCAGACATAAACACTGGAAGGCGATGGAACTGAACTAGCTTAGGCTCTTTCCCTTGCGGCAGGCTCGAGATACCTCTTCATAAGTAATTTTATCTAAAAAAAAAGTAAGAAGAGGTATAAAATAACTCTACTCGATAGAGAGGGAGAGGCAACCATGGAATAATCCAAAGTCAATCGACAAACAAAGAAGGGCAAAATCTTAATACCTCACAACTGGATCAATGGCTGGCCTTAGGACTGCAGCAAAAGGAACTCACCCTTTCCTCTTAGATTGGCGGGATCGTCTTCTTGACTAGAGATAGTATATTACCCCTATCAAAGCACATGGAAAGACTTAGCACTTAAAAAGAGAGGAATTTAAAAAACTGAAACTAGATTGCTGGCAACTGCAACAGGACCTCCAACTCCAAGCGCAAGGAAGGAAAGAGCCGGGGCCGGGAAGATATAATTCTTATTGTGAAACTTAAACCCCAGGTAAAGGAGAAGCATTGTAAGGACGAAGCACTAGGATTAGCGAAATGGGAGTGCTTAACTAAAAGCCTATTTAACATATTAAAGTGTTACATCTATTACAAGCCTTATTCCGTCTTAGCCTTATACACGCCATATCTGACCTATCCAAGATAAGAAGAAATGCCTGGAAAAGTCATTCTCTTAGGTCTGGCCTCACAACTGTAAGGAAAAAGAGGCCTTAGGCCTGCAAATGCAGAACCCCTACTTGATTAAGGGGCAGGGACTGCTTAAAGTAAAGGTTTAAAAGGGATCGCTGGGGAACTCCTTCGTATGGACCACAAAAAAAGAGGACTCCAACCGGCTCGCAGACAGAATCAATGGCTGGAAGAGGAGGGGCTCACCTTAGAACTGTTATAAAAGCTATCCCTATGGTATGCCTGTTAGCTCTTATGCTCGGTATTAAGAGTATAAATGATAGCACTCCAATTGGAAGGCTTTCAAACAACCTAGCTTTTACTCGAAAGCATTAGCAATTTAAGGTGAAAGAAAAGACAAGTAATCTTTCATTTTTCTACTGGGCGGACTACAAATGGCTCGCAGAAAGAAGAGATCCAATTCCAACTTCCATTGAAGGAGCTTCACATTCTTCCACAGGGAAGGCAGAACGCATGACATAAGATATGACAGGGCTTGCGGAAGCACTACAAAGGGCAGGAGTGGACCAAGAGCCAAAGCCCAATAGTTCTACCAAGCAAAGTATATTGGGCCTGTAAGATCGTTAGCTTGTTAGCTTATTAGAAAGTCAAACAACTGGCTATGCAACTCCAGGATATGAAAATACAACTCGATTAAATGGGCTTTCAACAGGAGGAGCTTACCTTTACCTTACCAATTGGGCTTTTTTACTTTCTTGAAAAAGGGACAGCTCTCACTGGAACACTCGCTGTAACAAGGGATGAAAGCACTTCACCTGAACCTACGTAGAAGCACTGATTAGAATAGCCCGAGAGAGCTAGCCTGGAGAGTTATTGCTGCTGCCTTTCCTAAGAGGGGTGAGGTATGAGATACTTCCACAGGTTTTGGCTTCCTTTGCTTACTAGCTTACCCGAGAACCTTCGACGTCAGATGGTGAAGAATTAGAATGAAACCCTCCCTCCAAGCATAGGGAGACCTGGAAATATATACTCATGAGCACTCAAGTAATATGAGATATTTTATCAATTCACTCAAGGAATTGAAATGGCACGGGTAATCCCTTATGATATGATATAAGATAAAAAACTTTATTAAACTGAACAGGCTCTAGCCCTTTTGCCTTAGTCCTCTCTTGCTCGCTTGAAAAAGAAGTAGAAATAGTGGCTTACCTAAGATCCTTTGCTTTCGTTTCTATCCCAGGCTTTCTTGCGTAAGGAATCTAGCTTTCAAACTGACTTGCTCGCCTAAGGACTGCAACAGGCTCGTTAGATTAGGGGTTTGCTAGATCAGAAGTAGAATTGCCTGAACCATCACAGGCGATAAAAACAACTCCCCCTGCCTTGAAGAATAACTGTAACCTGGCTTGAACTCTAACCTTGCCTGAAATGAAAACTAGCTTTCTATAAGCATTTTAAAAAGCTTGTCCCACAGAAAGGGACGGAGTTGCTCGACGACTAATCAATAAGCAAGGAGAGAGAAATCTTAGGAAAGGGCTCTTATCCTTCCTTTTGCTGCATTTATAAGGGCTTGCTGGAAGTCTTACAAAAGGAATAGAATATTATGGAATGGCCTTAAGAAGGACTACAATTTATACTGGTTATGGGTAGGCTTCTTCAGCATAATATTAAGCCGAAACTACCACTAGATAAATTACCCAAAGATAATGAAAGACGCAACGTATCCCGGAAAAAATTGCTCACATTCGATCATAGGGGCACTGCCAAAGGCAGGACTGGCCGCAAGAGAAGTAATTAGAATAGGCTTTTAAAACTGCCTTACTAAAATCCCTCTTACTCCGGTCTAGCAATTTCATCCTTCTTAACACTGGAGCAAATATTCCTGCTTTTGCCCTAGCAAAGACTGCAACTTGCTCAAAAGTAGAAAAGAACCCTTGGACTGCCATCCCCCTGTGCACGAACCCAGTTCTGCATCCTTCATTGATAACGGCTCACTATGCTATAGGAGAGCTTCTAGAATTACTTAATGAAAGCAATGCCACAGCACAGCATGGATATCTGAACTTTAGGTAGACCGCGGATCCTCTGAGTGAGGTGATGCCGTGGAGATAGACTCAACATAAGGTCCAAGGAGCATCCTAATCGCAACCTCTAGAAGGAGTGAAAGCACCCTTTAGTTAGGATGGGATTGAGATGGAATGAATAGGGGGATCTTGTGAGATCAATATGATCGCTTGAGCATGGTGCTCCGCCATAGGGAGAGGAATTGAAACTTACTTGGCCAATAGGCTACAAGGGTCTATTAGAGTAAGGGCTAGTGAGCCTAGATTTTTAGTAGCCTGAGAGAAGGAGTTAGCTTAGCCCAAGATTCTCCGGGGAAGTTAGAAAAGGATATTCAATAGGTATGGGGAAGGGCAGCTACCTTGCGTCTACTAGCACGAATGAAAGGGAAATGTTCAATCATGTCAATAAAGCTGAGATGCTTCTACTTCCAAAATAGCTTCTGCTGGCATCATCAAAAGATAAAGAATCAGTCTTAGTAGTTGCCAATAAAAAAGGTAGACGGCGCTTTAGCCCTTCAATGGTGCAAAGTAAAATGACTGTACCAAGGAGTTATTCTAAATGACAGATCGGTGTGCTTTAAGTGTGCTCTCCATCCTTTTGTAAGTAAAGCCAAGTAGTGAAAGCATGGAAAGGGCGATTGACTGATGGCAGCAATCTGGGTGAGTAGGACCGGGAGAATACTTCCTTTCTCCATAGGAATGGGTGCACTCTGAATTGGTAGGTGTCATTTTTAAATAATGGCTTTGTGATCCGCGAGTATAGGTTGAACTTATGTCAGGGATATTGGGACAAAGGGGCACTCATAAAGTGTTAAACACTATATTTCATTTATTAACGATCACCTCTCGGGTGCGGTAGAGTGGACGGTTAGTGAGGACTGGAAAAGAGCTATAGTCGTCTAGCATTCTTTGAATTTCACTTTATATTAATAATAAGCACAAGCTTCCGTCTTGTTGGTTCGCAACGGGTAAATGGCTTACTGTTCGGTCAACATTTCATGATTCGTAACGTAACAGCCGGCCAGGACTGAACTAATTTACGAGAGAAGGTTCAATGGACCTAGGGTAGTGCTTCGTATGGTATGTATGAGATGGGGGATCTTCAACAAGGTATTCGCCCTATGACCTTTCTTTATTCTTTATTGCCCCCACCTGTTTCCTTGACTCGGTCCGGGTTATCTAGGATTATTCCCCGTTTTCATCGATTATGAATTATAAAACGCGATGATCGGGCTGATATCTTGGTGAAGTTGTATCTTAGCTTCTTTTCGATTTATACAATTATCGAAATAGGAAAGAGGTTAAGTAAGAACACATTCAAGACTATTCAAAGTCAAAGTCCTGTGGCTGACATATCCTCTATTCGTTTGTATGTGAGGTTAAGACCTCATTTCCTACCCAGAGGTATATCCCGGATATCCGCAACATTCCTCTTTCTCAAGGAATGAAGTGGATACCGTCCTGGAATACTCTGCCTACCTATTGGTGTGGTGCTTTACACAACAATGTTATGCTAGGCTCGATGATTCTATTAAGTGGAAGGCCATTAAGAGGAAATCCCCTTTTGTGGTCTTTCCTATGGAATTAGCGGGTTTTCGTGATTTAGTTGAATTTCTAAATAGCAGGGGTGAGCAGTGGTCACAGGGGATATTGTTTCCTGAAAGGACACGATACCCTTTATTACCGTAATAATAAAATCTTCTCAGGAATCAACCTAGACTTCTTTGAGTCTAGGATTGGTCCTTACCTTCCTCCATGGCATCCCGATTGGGGTATCATGATTACAGGTAAGTTAGGTCAGAAGATCGAGGGAGGAGGGAAGAGGAGGATCTTCGCTATAGGAAATTGGGTTAATCAGAGACTGCTTAGCCCGGTCCATGACTGGCTAGCGAATGTATTGAAGAAGATTCCCATGGATGGGACCTTTGATCAATTACGACCGTTTCTGAGGCTCAAGGGGAAGATCTGTTTGTTGCTATAGTTACGACTTAACTGCAGCCACAGATAGGTGGCCGCTGAGTTTTATGTTCGAACTATTCAACGCTCTATTCGACAGGTCGTTTGCTTCAGCAGTGGTTAATTCTGCATTAGCAACCAACCTATTCTTTATTCCCTTTTGATGGTTGAAAGGGAAGAACAGAGTAGTTAGGGCGCAAAATCGCTTAATTAGTTTTATTGCTGGGCAACCTCTCGGGTATCGCAGCTCCTGGCCTCTCTTTGCTCTCACTCATCACGCACTTGGTGGTGTGCGGAACAATGTTACCCAGGGAAATTGTTTACAGACTATGCCATTCTCGATGACAATATTGTCATTGCGGATGGTGCGGTAGCTGCGACCTATAAGGAGGCAGTGTCTAAGTTAGAAGTCGGAATTTCAATCCCGAAATCTTTAGTTTCAAACACGGGTGCTGCGGAGTTCGCAAAGAGGTTCTTTGTGAAAGGTCTTGAAAAGGACCTATCGCATGTGTTGGCAAAAGCTGTACTCAATGCTTATCATCCATGGGGACGATTTGCAATCACACATAGGTATCGGATCACAAGATTCGCTACCTTCTGCCGTCTTGGTTGTGCTGGGTATAAGAACTTATCTGGAGACCCCCATAAGAATAGGAATCATGATTCTATCTTATGGCGTCATTTGGAAGCGCCTGATTATTATTTATTTTATGGTTAAGTTAAGGTCGTCCTCTTAACCCTTATTTATATTGGTGGATTGCTGATTACCTTCGTAGGAAGTTAGCAGTGAAAGACAACTCTTTCTCCTTTCCTCCTCCAATTAAGGACGTTCTTCCAGTCCCTGAAGAAGCCTTATTGGAGATAGGGGAAAGAACACTCATTAGAGATTGGGTTAAAGATTACCTCCGCTACCTTCATTGGTATTGGACTGTGGGTCAAGATCCATGGGCCTCTATTGAAGATCTTCTTGAAGCGCCGGTATATCATCGGAGATAGTTTGTTTCTCAAAAATCAAAAAAGAAAGGAGTCCTATATCTTATATACAGTACTAATTGCTCACTTCCTCGATATGGGATCGAAAATCTTAAGTACTAAGATTTATTAGAGAGGTAGCGGGCTAGCTGTACAAGCAATTCGATCTCTTAAAGGGGGATGGGGTTTCCATCTACTTCTATAGAGGTAGAGGGGTGCTCAAAAGCAAGATTCTAGGCAGGCTTAAGTAGGGGTCTTGGTCTAGCCATTAGAGATAGAGACTAAGTTGAGCCAAGAAAAGCTTTTCTAAGAAACCAGTCTCATGTTTTGGATAATCAATTGGTCTCAGGTAGCCTAATTCTCCTTTCGAACTACGAGATTCCGGTTGGAGTCTTCTACGGGGCATCTCTTCTTTATAGATGAGGAAGTCGATTCAGAACACGCAAGCAAAGGAAAGATTGATTATAGGCCAGTGAAATAGAAAGATTCGCTCTTGGGCTGACCTATGATAACCACACATCCAAGTATGGATAAGTCGAGAGCTTCTCTCTCTGCAGCAGCCTTCGATCTAGTGTTCACGCATCGGTTCTACTCTACTAGACATCGGGGCCTTGAACATGCTTCTTTTTGTGTGGTATAGCTCCGAACTTCAGTGTCAGCAACTCCATTTCTTTTGGTGGGCAGTAGTGTAGGGTGCCTGCAAACGCAGAGCTGAGCCATCTCCTGCTACTCGCGCGGCTGCTTAGCAGCCCGTAGCTTGCTTGCAGGCGCTTGAAGAAGGATCAAGAAAGTCACCATCGGAAGTTGTAGTTCGCTGGAACCTGTAGTGGTGGAATTCACTGAAGCAGTGGGCGTGGCAGAGGCAGATCTTTGTATGGGAAGAATGGTTTAAGCAGGGGCATGAATAGATCGTGCTTGCACCGGTCCGGACAGAGAGGCATGCTTATCGGATGATAGTTGTCTCGTTCGTGGATGCTAACGTAGCCAAAGGCCGGTTTCACTTAGTATTCACCACGCACTGTTAAGAAGACTTGGTGCTTGTAGCTAGTGATGCAGGGGATGCTGGTTAGACTAGGGATACCAGGGATGCTAGCGCTGCAAGACAACTAAATAGAAATTCAACTGAAAGACTAGACATGCATCGTCGCCTAACATATCGTCTTTTCTAAAGGATGGTCACCTCATTCATATCTAGAAAGTTCAGAACGAGCATCAGTCTGCCGCGAGAAACGAGATGGAACAACTCCAGATTAACAAGCTGCGCCTTACTAAAACAAGGAAGGAAGATTCTTAAAAGCCCTTAAAATTGGAATTCTGAAACATTGGAAGCTTCTTTAACCAGAAGCCTCTCACCAGAACCTCAACCTCGTTTGTTCCCGGGCCTGTCTTGCCTTCCGGGCTCTTTCTTTGCCTTGGCCCCCGTTGTTTAAGCGTTGGTCCTGTGGTCCCTCCCTCTCTAGTTGCATAAGCGCAATAGCTAGGCCCATCGCAAAAAAGTCTTATCTAGACCAAATGACGTAGTAATTCTTCGGGCCACAGTATTTATGTTCCGGCTGAGTTCCAGTTTCAGCTATATCTTTCCTTTCAACACTGGGTTTTTTAACTTCACATATAGCTCATCAGCTTGTGACTTCGCACTCTCAGTTTCGAGATTGGGAATCGACAGAACTTCCCTTTCAACATTAGAAAGGTTATTTAGGTTGCTTAGCTGGTTAGATTTAGCAGGCGAGCGGAGTCAAGTCAAGCTAACGCTTCCCTATCCCGATCTAGAAAGGATTTCTTCTTCTTTACATTCCTATAACGAACTGCTTACCGCGCAAATCCCAAACAAGTAGAACTATAGCTTTGTTCAACACAACCTGGACCGCGTCGAGACTGTCTTTCTCAAGCTCTCCTCTCAGAAGGAAAAAAGTCTTATTCTGATTGCACGAGAGATTGCCCTACCAGCTAACTCCTCTCCTTTATGGGTTGGCTACCGGGGATCCATTGTGGCTTGTGACTAGGTTGGTACGGGTGAATTACCATCAAGCCTAAGTTATCTGGTTCTAGCTAATGCCCTAAGCTAAGGGATTGGCCTTGCTTTGGGTTAGTAATGCTCTAAGTGCGGTTAGTACAAGAAGGTACTACGGCTTACTACCATTAGGAAAAATCTCCAAGAAAAGTATCTGATTTTTGGTTTGGTTCTGTACCTTACCCTTACTACACTAAACTTCGAAAAGATTGTTTCAACTCAAAATTTTTTATATAGGGGAAACTCCAACTATTGAATACACAAGCCCTGTTATCGAATACTAAAGCGTTCCCCTTTGATTCTTATTATCTGTGTTCGCCCTTGGATGACACTTTCCATTCGAAAGCATAGATCCACGAGAAAGAAGTTCCAGAGGGTAACCCCCAGCGTTAAAGTATCGAAATGCGTGTGCGGGCATTGTTTGCTTACAAATACATGAATTTCTTCATCTTCATTCCTAAAAGTCTTACTAGCTCACTCTCATCTCAAGCTCTAAGACTGCAATTGACTGCTTGAACCATGTCACCCGGGGACAATGGGACATCGGCCTACCAACGAATTAGTCTGATCTTAATAGCAAGCCTTCGGGCAATAGATGATGATTTTACTAACTACCCCAACAAGTATCCCAGAGAACCCGAGGCATTCGATCGAATAGCTGAACTCAAGATAGGAACCTAAGGAAAGAAATTTGATTCGAATCGGCTGTCTTCCTTCAACTTCTTTCATAGCTGGGAGGGGGGGTAGGCTTTGCTTTTCATTTGAATAAGATCCAATCTCTAAGACTAAGATAAGTAAGATACCTTTTGACGTCGTAGATAGCAAAGAAAGAGGAATTCTAGCCTCGAAGCGGCGAACTAAACCTAAACCATAAATTTGAAGTAAGCGCGCGAATGACATAGGTCTTTCTTGCTTTCAATTTGAAGAGCGTGTTCCCGCAGTGGAAGGCCCTACCCCTAAAATGTGAGAAGGAAGCGGAGCAGGCATCGATCTTTTCTTTAGAAACTACTTGACTTAGGATATTCTTTACTTTGCATCTTTCAACTTCAAGTCAGAATGTGTTCCTGCCGTAATAGAAGAAGAATTTCTTTTTTTAGAATCCGCTTATTCTATAGCCAGAGATTCAATAGCAATTTCTGTTACTTATCTTTTTTAAATAGCTTACGAGGGCTTGCCCGGTTCTAAAAGAAGAGTTCGGAAAAGAGTCAACCTAGAAGAGGAGGCCTAGTACTTTTCTTTCCTTACTTATTGACCTTGAGGGCTTTACCTAGAGGTAAGTCCCGGGGAAGTAGTCACATAAGTACAGCCGGGAAGCCAGACACTATTGAATTGACATGACATACGGTAATTCTTATTTAGAAGACTAATAAGTTGTACTAGGTACCCCTAAATCCATTAGTAATAGTCAGCCCTTTATTGTCTTTTTTTCTATCTTTTCTATATGTTGAGTCAGCTTCAATAGAGAATACGCTGTTTGAAGGTTTGACATTACATTAGAATCTGCGGTTATTCCGAGAACAGCTGAAATAGCTGCGCTTAGGCCTAATCCCAATGCCCTTACTCAAGGACCAATAACCGGAAAAGAGAAGAGCAGAGGCGTAAACAAAAGCGCATTTCCTTCCTTTTGGACTGCTTTCCTGGGCTAGATATTCCTTGCTTCCATCCCTTAAAGGAGTCTTTGAGGGCAATGTCGGGCTAAGGCTTACTTTTAATGTGAAGGTGTCGGCATTGCGCAGCAGGTTTTGACTTGGATCTTCGAGCCGCTATGCATGCCTTTTGCTTTTATTAGCATTAATATATATGGTCAATCATTACGTGCCTTCCCTTTACTATTGATCCTTCCTTTTGACAGTAACTATGTCACTTGCTTTCACTAGCATCGGATATTCCGGTTATCCCGCGATGAGAAGGTAGATATGAAACCTAGTCTTTACCCCAGAGATGTCCCTGCCCTTCCGATTTATTCTATGCCATCTTATTTACAAGGATTTCATCGACTTGAGAGCATCAAGGACTTCATCCTCGTCCATTAAGGCAGTCTTACTGAAAGCTGGGGAAGACGAAACTAGTGCATGTGAAAAGAAAGGGCATCTAGTAACTCAATAGGTGATTTGCAGCTACACCGGGACGGGGGAAGAGTAGGTATCTATTTCTCTATTATTTTCTCTTTGACTTCGGATTGAGAATTGAAGCTTTAGCCGTAAAGAAGACAAGACCAGGAACTAGAAATCCTAGAAGTAACTTGCTCTTTTTCTTACCGGACCGAGCTAACGAGCTTCCCTTCTACTACCGGAAAAGAGAGGTTTACCACCGCCTACGCCTACATATTCCACTCACCCTATCCTCTTTGATTCTATTCCAAGGCGAGGGTCCGAAGGAGACACCTAAAGTCTTTCAAATAGTTTATGGTCCTAATCAGAGATGGGTCCATTGGTCTGCCCTCAAAAATATTTAGAGATGGATAGACCACACCTTTGACGGCAGGTTAAAACCAAGAAAGAATTACCTGAGACTCTACCAAGCTTGCGCCCAAAGGGGTTCAAGTATAGGTACCTTGAAGTCAACTCCCTTCAACGTTACCTTATCATAAATCTTCCACATTTAAACCAACTGAGGGTCAGTCCGTCTGATATTCCAATGGGAGCATCAAAGAAATCCTCAATCCGGATATCAGGTGACAAAGCAAAACTATAATACCAATGGCAGTACTTAAGCCAATCCCTTACCCATAAACGAAGAAGTGACCATTCGAGACAATCTTGGACTTTCTCAGTGACAAAGAACTCGTCTGGGGTAAGACGTAGCTCCCTTGGCTTCATTTCGTTACGAAGAACTGAAATGATATGACCTCGTAGATACGTGCACGACCTAACCAAAACTCCATTGCTTGCTTTGGCAGGCGCATTTTAGTGTCCATTTCCCTCACTCTTTCAAACCTAAGTTCAGGGCAAAGGTCAAGCCTAGAAAGAACCCTGTATCTGGCACCTCAAATACGACATAATGTGCTAAAGCGTCTATAGGTATTGAGCATTAATTGCCTAAAACCCATAAGGTAAGGATGGTACCAATTTAATAAAGTTTTAATAGATACAGGACCAAGTAAGGTCCACTCTCAATTCATAGACCCTAAAGTTCTTTCTTTGCAAACTCAACTGAACCATTATTGGAAATTTAGGATTTTTGAAAAGAAAATCGATCCTTGGATTTTTTCATCCTGGCAGGGGACAACTTAATCACCCTGGATCACCCTCCTGCGCCTCAATAGATCTCGTTTGGACCTCGTTGAAAGTAACTCACCCTATTCACAAGACCGAAAGAAGATTCTTCCTTTGGGGGCTAATCACTCTTCACTAGTTGGTTCTGAGAATGGTAAAAATGGGAATTCTTTATCGACAACCAACAAGGCCTTCCCCAACCAGAGTAAGGTAAGGGTGGGGTGCTACCGAAACTACTTATTGAGGCTCTCTGACTAAGGACGTAGCTAGAAGATCTACTACTAGTGCTTTAGCCATAGTCTTCCTTTGTCTCTGCAGGATCTATTGATGGATCATGAGCATAAGAATAAGAAAAGACTTATTATCTTAGGAATAGACTTACTGAGTTCACCTCCCAACCAAGATGAGATATGCCGCTTAAGTACCAATAGTGAGAGAGGCTGGTATCGGCTAAGTTCAGTGTCAAGCGGGTTACGGAATCCGATTTCCATTCTTTGTTCTATAGTTCAAATGTCGAATCTTGTAGGCTATCAAGCATCATATCACGAGACAAAAGCACCCCTAATGAATGGGTTGATCTGAACCTCTGAGTTTTCCTATCGTTCGATGGAAAGCTCGAGAAATGGCATTCCACTACTATTGTATTGGTTAGTCTTGTGTCCCATCATGGAGATACCAACTATTCTCTTCTACACCGGTATAGCAACTAAAAGAAAGCCAATCCGGCAGTAGTAATGCTGTGTATGAGACCACCTATCGTTTGATAGGAGCTACGAGAACAGCCATTCTGTTAGGCTTTGTTGGTGACCGAGTGTTGTTTTGCCAGTTCATGACTGACCTCTGGAACTCTTCCACCTCCGAAGGGGTCTCTAGTCGACTTAAGAGCCTACCTTTCCTTTAGAGCGATCTCCCGTGGGTACTTTTTCAATGTGACCCACGAATACCACCCACTAGGAGTGGATCAAAGAGTTGTAAACGGCAGTTCCATATCAAAGTTAGGTTGGAAGCAATTAGTGGTTAATCGATGGGAACCAACAAGAGATGTAACTCATGTACCGAAGTAGAGTTGCTAGTTTCAGTGTAGTGTACCAGTATAGCTTAGTCGCTCATACCAAGAAAGAGGGGCAATCAGGACTGGGAACACCCGCTAGAGCTCAAAATAGGCCTTTCCGACTTTGTTAGGAGTTTGTTTACTGGGACAAGATAGTACCCGTTCCGTTGTCTCCGAGTCAGGTTCTGTACCCGAATCGTCTGTTGATCCGTTGGAGTTTGGGGTTTCAGACTTTGAGGAATTGATGAGTGAAGGGCGTTGCCAATCGATTGATACTCAGATTCCTACATACCAGACTTTGATCGATCATCCATGATAGGAGAGAAAGAAGGGTTCCGCCTCTCGCTAATACAATACGGGGATAACCCGGACATGATCCCTTACTCCCGTTTTCTCTAGTGGGAATTCAGATCCCGAATAACTAAATAGCGTCAGTGAGGATGCCCATGCTCAGTAGCTTCTCTTTCAGCTTCTTCCCCGCGTGGGGAAAGCTTAGATTAAATTGAGCAGCTGAACTCCCTGCCTCTGCCTTAAACCGATTGCCAGAAGGCTAAACAATTTCCTCAAAAGGGTTCCTTCAGGCTGATCTGTGGGCATTAAAGGAAGCGGATCTAACGGCTATTGGCTGATCTAATGGGACCTCTTACCTATTGATCTGACCTTTCCTTTTCTGATCTTAGATGTCCATGAAATCGGAATTGAGAGAGGAATATGAATAGTGAATTTCATCTCCCATGCATTCACTCCTCTGTCGGCCTAAGGACTGGTAATTAAAGTCTTCCTAGCACTTGTAAGGTTTAACTCTTTTGAGTCGTGAACTGGGTGACCTCGGTTCGGGTATGTCTTTAATGCTTGATTTAATCCTCAATCGCCCTTGCTTGGTGAGTCCCTTCCTTTGCTTTGTGTGTTTGGTGCAGTCACTTCGTTATCTGAGGATAGGGAATTGGGAAGGCTTCAGATGGCAGGTCTACTTCCTGCTCGATGAGGGTCATCAAGTCGGGTGGTAATCAAGGCATGGTTCAGAGCGAGGAAAAGAAGAAAGCAGTCCTTCCGCTGCACGAGCATCGACAAAGAGAGAGTTTAGAGCATTGAATAGAAGATTCAATCAAAATTGTGAAATAAACATGGACGAGGGTAATTTTTCGGGGGAAAGGGTTCAAGCCGGTAAAGATGATGAGACGGCTATTAGGCATTTCCAGCTTTATGCATGCAGTTGATCCAGTTACCTCGGGCAGGTACCCTAGGGAGTTAGTTTTAGGCTCTCCTGAGAGAGGGTTAGCACATGCCATTGTGTACCGGGCCACCAGGTACGGGGAGAGACAGCGAAATTTGGAGTTGTCTTATAGTTTCTCAGTCTCGGAACGCCAAAGGCTTACTTTTTCTGGTATTCTGCCATTACTTTTGTACTCGCTTGGTACTGGTTGTTTGTGGGTAGGGCTTCTTTTATCAAAGGGCCTTCCTTCAATTCAAAGGAAAATTGAATAAAATAAAGGACTAGTTTCAGTTTAACATAAGAGGAAGTATCAATTGAAGTTACTTCTAAAAAACTGCCTATTATGGCTATGTAAAGGGACCGGCTTCCCAGAAAGGTTAATGCCCTAGGATTCATCCCCATATGGAACTGGGTGAGGGATTAGATACCGGTGACGAGTGGGGTATGGCAGGTCTGGTATCTGACAGGGGCCTACCTTTCTTGCTTGCTAGGAGATTCGGTTCCTTTCTGAGACCCTTTGAGGTTGCTTGCTGCTTTCCTGATGGTGTAGCTATTTATAGTCCAAAACCTGCTTAAGCTTAGAAAACTCCGCTGGTGGACATTCTGGTGCCTTTGTTCCAGTTGCGGGTCTTGTGACCTCTGTGAATCTTAAGCTAAGGAAGCAAATTTACCAGCATTGATGACAAGAAAAAGTACTCATACCAATTTGGCTAGGTATCCTTTTAACCAGTGACTGATGCAGACGAGGGATACTCTATTTTGTAAGCCTGAGCAACTTTCATGCTTTTATTTTTGGTCCGTCTATAAAGACTACCTTAGCTAGTCTATAAGAGTTGCTGGCGACCCGGAGAAGATTAGTGAAATTACTTCCCTGACCGGATGGAACCGAGTATGAGATATTGGTTTAATAACCAGACTAGAAGAAAGAAGATTAGTTAAACAACCGATCGTAAGGGAACCAAGGACACAAAGGAAGAATCGGAACAAGAGCGGTAGTTAAGCCGGCAAGCCAGAAGTATAGTAGTTTTTATTTATTATTGATCTTTTTCGAGTAGAAGAAAGGCTTCTGTGTTGAAACGGAGTCCACGGATCTAATCTACCAAGTAGCCGAAGGGCAGTGCAGATGTTCATACAACCAGTGCGTGTTACTACTCAAGTCCTTACTGGATAAGTAGAGAAAAATGTGCCTTTCCAGCTGTTGCAATTATATTAGGGGTGCTGCTGTTGTGGGTAAGGTTTTTAATACAGTATCGGTTACGAGGAGAACATCTTTATTCTCGAGAGAGTGTGTTAAGTATATCACGGAGAACACAAAAACATTCCCTTGCGCCTTAAGGGAGTGAAATGAACGTTTGTTACTTACTTTACTTTAGTTAAGTTGTTGTTTAGTTGAGTTGTTGAATCTGAGTCCTTGTGAAACTTACTTTTTGCGGAGTAGAATAGAACGAAAATTCTCTATCATTGTCTTATGAGGAAAGTCACTCGTCCCGAGAAATCATAAAAGAATCAATCTCGTAGCGTAGAAAAGAAAGGGTTTTGCTCTATACTAGCTAATGAGAGTTGTCGGCTATCCTGCCTAGTGTTCTTCCATGCCTTGCATTTCCCAGTCCAGCCAGCAGTCTCTTTTCTTTTCCTTTTAATCTTAAGGAAAAAAGCAAGCAAAAGAGGTTGATGAGAACGACCTAGAGGCAATGGATCTTTCTTTCCCTACAGCAAGTTCCATGCCATCTCCTTGTGAGCCAATTGCATAAAAAAGGAATCCTCTTGGGAATTGCCATATCATTCTTTCTAAGCGAGCGAAGACACTCTAAAAAATACCCCTTCGGTAGGCTCTGCCTCATCATATTCGGACCTATGGAAAATTTTTCATTTCAAAATGGCTTGGAAAGAAAGCTGGGCTAGGTGTTCTTCCCTGAGCTTAGAAAGGAGCTGTTCGCCTCGAGGCTGTACTATTCTCCTTTCCCGTGTCAGGTTTGAGGGGGTATGCACTTCTTACAGGTACTGGGCAGTAATGGGTGGAAGCCATTGAAAGATAGGAGGAATAGTAGTAAGCGAAAAAGAAAAAGAGGAGCTCTAGACCTATCACCAACCAGCCTAGAGTTTAGCTTTTCGCTACCCTCAACAGCACACCCGAACCAAGGATTCAAGCTATACCTTCCATCCAGAAGGGGAGACCCCCACGAATGATCAGAATTCAACCGCGCTCCTACAGATAATAAAGCAACCCTAAATCAGTGACACACGAAAGCTCGATCCTCAACTTCGGAATATTCTTAAGATTAGGAGCAAAGACCAGAATTCCTTTCGTTGGACGGACCCAGCTTTAGGGAAGGGTGTAGAGGGGAAGTAGAAGTGGGGCCGGTAGGGGAATTGATCGAAGATCCTGGGAAGTGAGGCTGTATAGATGTCAGGCGGTTTGGTTTCGCCTCTCAAAACTCATTCGACTGAACTAAGGAGCCCAGCCGCAACAAGGAAAGATAGGCTCGTTTCATGTTAACAGCTCGTCCTTTTTCTATTTTGACCAACCGCTCTAATGCAACGTTCAGGTCTTTGTGTGCGTGACGCCTAGCTACAAACTCTATATAATTCAGCAGGTGCCAAACAACCTTATACATCAGCGGCATATTTTCTCTAGACGAGTCAAGATGTACCTCCGTAAAACCCTCTAAGTGGAACTTCCAAGGATTGGGAGATCAAACTGTGCTTTGAGTGTGTTATAGGAGGAAAAAGTCCTGTGGCACCGCACCAGTATATACACATATACCATTTTTATCCGTTGAAGTAGTTATTTCCTGTACCAGATATTTCATCTCTTCCTGTAGTGAGTGGACGCTCGGGGAAGACTGGAGAACTGTTCAAAATTTCGGCCGGGCGAGCAATAAGTTCAAAGACAGCGCAAAGGGCACAGAAGAACATTTTCTATAAACTGGATGAGCTAAGTAAATCCCCTTCTTTTCTCACTTAAAATAGGTTTCCATTGGGCCGGGCAAAGAGAAGACATTCCAGATCTGGAACGAAATGAGAATCTCCCGGGATCGGTACTCTCCAATCAATGGTCCTAAGTCAAGATTCAGCGATGGAGAAGTTCTTATAATCCAATGGAACAAAACTTCTTTTCTCACGGGTCAGACGTGGGCTATCCGATATGAGGGAATGTATAGGGCTCAACTGATCTATTCTACGCTATTACTTGGGCTTGGCTAGAATAACTAATAGGCTAGCTTGTTGGTTTGGTGAAGCAGTGGGGCATAGGAAGCTAATGAGGTAATTCTAACATAGGCCGATCGGTCCTCGCTCTTGATCGCAGCAAGCACCTTGTTCCCTGTTCCCTAAGCCTAAGACGGATAATCAGAAAGCAAGTAGGATTTCGTTTAATATAGATAGATATAGATGCTTTCCCAGGGCTCTCTTTCACTAAACTCGTATAAAACAAGGTTAAACTAGCGCTTAGCTAGTTTGGCTCGTGCCAGTGGGTGAAGGGTGCGCTTCGCATTGAAGTACTCCCCGGAACCTACCTGACTTCCTCGATGATTTGTTTAGATAGAGGTCGAAAGAAGCAGGCACACCAACCGACATTTCTTTTAGTGATTCTTAAGCTAGCCTTTGACTGTCCCGTTGCTCTTCGTGAGCCATAGCAAGAGGATTTCATAGAAAGAAAGCATTCGCAGTAAGCCTAGCGGCTTCCTATAATCACCGATCAAATAGCATCACGTTCAGGAAGAAAATCCTCAAATAAAGTAAGTGTTCCCTATTATGAAAAGAACGGATCAAGAAGTGGTGGTTCAGTCCCTTCGGTAGGGGATTCGCGATGCCCCTGCGCTATCTCTCAATGGACGAAGATTCTGTGAGGTGCCCTGAACAGTTGCTATATATCAATCCATTTGGTTGATTAAGGTGAGCTAACTTTCGGGAAAGTAGATCCCGGGTTGGGAGACGCTCGGGTAGCATTGTCCCCACTAGCCAGGATATCATAACCACTACTTACGGTTCCAATTTAGGTTCAATTTCCCTGGAACTGGATCTTTGCGCAGTAAAGTAAAACGTCCATCGTTACTGTCATACGGAAAAACTCTTGTGAGTCGAACTTTATAAGAGCCTCTACTCTTTCAACAGCTAGAGAGCCCACTCAATGAAAAAAGCCTTTCTCTTTTGTGGAACGTGCACACAGAGTTGGAGGGTATGCAAGAGGCTGAGAAACCCACCTTTTCAGGCTTTTTTGGCTACATCTCTGGTACAGACCAAACGTCCCCTAAGGAAGGCCCTTAAGGGGAGGTTTGGCAAGCCTAACTAACTAATTGGTTTTGTTCCGCCTTCTCCACAGGTCGAGCACTCTACAGCTTTATCTGAGACCCTTCCCAAATGAACATCCTAGCCCAGTAACAATATCTGATGTTCCCTGTTGAAAGCCTAGAAAATCTGATCTATTGATAAATAGAAATTGATGAAGACTATTTTCCTCATCTTTCTATCGTTGTGCTGTTCTACTCACTGCTTATCGATAATGAATTACTTTCATTTCGTTTCTTTGGGGCTACCCTGTGGAATCGGATTCCGTTCCTTTATTCGAACCAAACAGACCAACTTATCAGTTCATGATAATTATCGTGTTTCAAAGTAAAGAAAAGCGTGGAAGAGCATGCATCAAAGAATAATTCCTCTTAAGCCGAGTCTTCCAAAAGCTATCCTATCCCTCGGACTGCGCGAACTAAGGCCCGATTAGAAAGCGTCGGTTAGTCTCATGTACTGTTACCACCCGGAATTACATCTATGCTTTCGAAAACAAGCTCTGCTCAATACCAGTAAAGTAAAGGCTCTTCGAGGCCTACCCCCTACCTTTTTACCTTTAAAGGCATCCGGGGAGGACGTCAACAGCTAGTGCCAGAATACTCTAGAGTCACTACAAGTATCTCTTCGGGAAGCTAAGACCGAAACACTAATCAGGGGTAACCTCAAGTCCGAGGCCATTGAGGCCTTAAAGTTTTCCACTGGAAATGTGTTCATGCCTTTGTTTTGTTTTTAATGACTTTATAACAAGCTGTTGAAATTCCCGCCCCGGGATTGGGACTTATTTACCATAGGAAGTAGTCCAATCTTTTTCACAAAAAGAGAATCCAATCCTGGAAGAATAACACAGGAAGGATCAGCACTATCAGCCAAAATAGATATTAGACAGAACAGACTTTCTGAATTCTAGTAAGATGAAAATGAAAGGCAAGCAGGAATAAGAAGAAGACTAGCGAAGAGGGTGAGGGAAAGATCGATTGAGACTTCATCATACCTGAGGGTTGCCTTCTCTGACCTTCTTTGTCTGGTCAGTTAGCTATGAAAAGCAGCAAATGAGAACTAGGACTAATGCCACGGTGTATGGCTTTTGAAAACACTTCGCTAGATTGAACTCTAGGATGAGCATCTGGGTAGGACTTCAAAAGTCCCAATAGGTTGGGTTGGAAGAACACGATGGACCAAAGAACCGAAACCTAAGGAAGTCCATCCAGAAACATAAAGATCGATCCGTCTATGACAGGTCATTTTTCACTTTATCAATATGGCCGTAGAATCGTGAGTTTAAACTCCTCTAGGTGTCAGACCGGGTACCTAAACGCGTGTTTTTCTAGTTAGAATATGACCTTCCCACGCTCCTGACCCCGAAATGGGGATTAAATCATGATTCTCCAGTTGGGAAATGGCCATGTCAGCGATTTTTGAAGCAATTAGATTAGGTAGTTCTAGATTTCATTTTTGGAATATCCTGACATTGATAAAACAACAGAGGCTTCCATTGGGTCAAGAAGGTTACTCCTGATGATACCTTGCCTGAAGCTCTTATCCAGTTGGGAAATGGCTAGAGCCAAAGACAAGGCAAGACAACTTTACCTATGACACTTAACGAACCCTACTTACTGTAAGACCTAAGACACAGATCGATGAGCGCAAGAATGAATGCACCTGTCTCTGCTCTTTATGGTCAAAAAATTGATCGACCTCGTTCACATAGCTTTTTTAAAAAAGCATCCCGGAGCGAGCGCCCCTTATGGTCTTTCTTGCTGAGTTAAGCTCTCCATTTTGGATATCATGCATTTCGAATGTAGGTTATTGGATTTGGTCTGACTGACGACTACCATTACAATATCTTACTCTTTTGATCTTGGTGTTCTCATTCCACGCTATGTCAAAAAAGGTAAATCTCATTATTCGGAAATGATATCCCCTAATGTATGACCCAAAAGAGGCTTCTAAGCCATCCTTAAGGCCAATAAGTGCAATTTATTGTACTTTTAATACTTGTTTTTAACTTAGAATTTTGTGATTCTTGAGCAGGTTTTATGTGATTTGTTGTTGTTTTTGTTGTTGTAGTTTGGAAGCTTAGAATGGGAAAATGGAGTAGTAAAAGTGTTGAATTGGAAAGTGCAAAAAATGAAAATTTCCGAGAATAAACCGCACCCGCGCTAGAAATGGCACCGCACCCGCGGTCCATGAAAAGCAATTTTAGAAATTTCTGCCGAAGCATTACCGCACCCGCGGTCCATGTTGCACTGCACCTGCGGTCTTCGTAGCTTGGAGATTAAAGTTTCCCCGAAACAAGACCGCACCCGCGGTCTGTGTTATAGCGCACCAGCGGTCGTTGACAGACAAAGTCCGGAAAATGCTGATTTTTGGTGTGCTGCGCATGGGAGTTGAGGACTTTTGTGTTTTGCGTGCAAAGACTTGCCTAGGACTATAAAAGGCTTCTATTATTTACTATCTAGGGTAGGAAGGGAGCAAAGGAGAGGAGAGGAGGCTACAAAGAAGTTCAAAGCTCAAATTCATCATTCGGAGGAGATTTCTTGCCCACTTTGAAGAGAAATAACCTGCACTCCACACTCTTGTTCTAAGTTCTTCTTTCTTTATTTTTATTTGATATGTCTTGTTTAAGATTCATATGTTGTTGTGTTGTTTGTATTATTATTATGAACTAATTCTTGTGTCTAGAGGAAAGATGGAACAAAACTAGAAACCATGTGTTGGGATTTATGAGTTATGCTATATAAGTTTTCGTTATTGTTCATTTGTATTTTTCCAATCTTAACGCTTTCATTTTACTGGCCATATCTTGAATGATTTTTATGTTTATAAGTTATCACTTGGAAAAGGGATTTTATAAACAAGAAAGGGAAAAATACATCGATGGTATTTATAGAGTTCGGGAGGACATATATTGCTATTGAAGCCATTAAGAGAAATTAGAGCTTATTGTGTTATTTAATTTTAGATTGTTGACGGGGACGTTACAATCTTTTGTTAGATAATTATTATTTACTTAGCAATCGGAAGATGGAGTAGAGAATTTAGAATTCTTGGCTAATGAATAAGAATGACATTGATAATATAGCTACACAAAATAACACATGGTGGATAGTTGCGTGAAATCGGACCTCTAGATCTTTTATTCCATTGTTATTTGCACAAGTTTGTTGTGATATTTTATTTAAATCTTTTGTCAATTTAGTTATTCTCGCAAACAAATCATTTAATCAATTTTTCTAAATAAAATTGAGACTATTTTAATTACAAGCATTAATATACATTTATATATATACTCCTCGTGGGATCGACACTTGTACTCATAAAAAATACATTTTATTATCACTTGACGTTGTGCACTTGAGAGCAATTAAGAAAACATGCAACAAGTTTTTGGCGCCGTTGCCGGGGAGTATTTATTTTAAATTTATATTAGTATTGTTACCAATTGGTCTTGATTTTAATTTAGAGCTGTTTTTATTGGATTATATTAAACATTGATTTGTTTTTATTTTTGTTTGATAGTGCATGCGAAGATCTCAAAATCTTGACTTGCTTATCTTTGATCCTCAGATCGAAAGAACTGCAAGAAGATTAAGAAAGGCAAGAAGAGAATAGATTCAAGCAAAGGCTGAAAAAAGAGATAATGAAAACCCACCCCCTGCAATACCCTTCAGAGATCATTTTAGGCCAGTACTAAATGCTCATTATTCGGGCATAGCACGAGGGACTATTAATGCAAACAACTTTGAGCTCAAACCTGCATTGATAAACATGGTTCAACAGAATCAATTTGGGGGAGCCGCTACTGCAGATCCTCATCTACATCTCAGAACATACCTTGAAATTACTGACACGGTAAAAATAAATGGTGTTTCTGATGATATAATTCGATTGCGTTTGTTTCCTTTTTGATGCGATCATGGTAGGCCCGATTAAGGCGTGGAAAGCATGGGACCCTTTAGAGTTGCCGGATGGACCAATCACGAGAGGACGTCTGAGGAGGTTCAAAGAAGCATTGAATGGGCTTATGAGCAAAGAAGGCGGAGTGACAAGCGAGATACAGATGATGAAAGGTTCGTGATGCATGGGGATCATGTAAACATTATTCAAGCATCCATGCAAAACGGAGCGCAAATCTGGACAGAAGATCTTGCGCACATGCGCGAAGACAGGGCGCGCATATGCGCGAGCTCGCGCACATGCGCCGCGAAGGGGCGCGCATATGCGCGAGAAGTACTAGACACCGAAGACTTTAACAGTGGGCTTCGCGCATATGCGCCAGATTAGGGCGCGCATATGCGCGACATGGGCAGAGACTTGCGCGCATATGCGCGAGTCGGGGCGCGCATATGCGCGCGGCGCAGATTTTTTTTCCTAAGTTAGTGTTTTAATTATTTTGGCAACTAGATTTCATATCTTGATTATGTAAACATATTGGACGAAATTCGGGACATTATTCAGATCATTATTCATTGAATATCAAAAACTTTTGAGAACTTTTCTCTCAACTTTCAAGGCTTTTGCTTTGTAAACAAAAAAATCAAACTTATCAAAGTTTTAACTTTGTGGCGTTTGTCGATCGTTTTGTGCGGATTGTCATTGACTGGTTCTTTGAAGGTTCGTTCTAAATTTCGATTGTTTTCATCGTGATTCTTTATTACTAAACCTCGTAGTTTAGGGGTGAAAATCACACCATAATTGATTCAAAAGATCGTGACACAACAACGAATTCCTTGTTCGTTTTTAAATCGAGGGCGCGATTCAATTTTAATCGTGTTTGCTTTTTATTCGTACTTGGATTCATATCATTTGGTATCAGAGCTTCAGGTTAATTGAAATTCAAGTAAGTTTATTTTTTGTTCTATTTATCAGATCTAATTATCTTTTAGTTCTGCTTTCAAATCTGTTTGTTTCTATCATTCTTCTTCGTTCTTGAATCTGTGATACACGAAATTTTGTGTCTTATTTATTTTTTCTTTGAATTTTCGGAATTCTTAGAGCAAAAAAAAAAAAATACCAAAAATCCGAAAATTCACCAGTATTTCTTATTGGTATTTTGTTCTATTTTCTTTATAGAGTCATATTCAATTGTCTCTCATAGTCAAAAAAAAATAAAAATTATAACTTCAAATTTCTTGTCTACGCAGTTCAAGTGAGTCGATCACATTTGTTCACAAGATGAACTTGATTGTTTGATATACGCAAATACAAAGCTTGAGCACCTTTAGGGAACCCTCGAATTTGAGTGAAAATACTTGAGTCCGAGTGAATTTTCTTTGGAGTGAACGGTGAGTATTTGTTGTGAGAAAAAAAAAAATTTGAGAGGAGTGACGAGCGACTTTCTTTGGAGTGACCGTGAGCATTTGGGTGAGGAACATATTGTTTTCTACTAACGTTTTCTTGCAGGTACAAACTGAAATTAAATGGAGAGGGAGGTAGGAGATAGTTCGAACCCGGGGTTATCTAAAGTACAAATGGAAGCGTTATTTGGGCATTTTAGTAGGATGATGAGAACCGAGTTAGAGCCATTACATGAGCGGTTGGATAGGCTTGAAGTTAGTACTAGTGGAGATAAATCTAAGCCTAAAAATATGGGTAGGGGAGAAGAAGAGGAAGAGTATGATTTGGGAGGAGATGAGGAGAGCCAAAACGAAAATTGGGGTAGGATTGGAAGAGGTAGAGGATTTGGTAGAGGGAAAAGAGAGGCCGTAAGGGGTAGATATGATGGGAATAGGGAGGATGGAAACATGGGTAGTATTAAGATGAAAATTCCATCGTTCCATGGGAAATCTGACCCGGAGGCATACTTAGAGTGGGAAAAGAGGGTAGAGTTTGTGTTTGAATGTCACCACTACTCCGAGCAAAAGAAGGTTAGGTTGGCGGTGGTGGAATTTCTAGACTATGCTCTCATTTGGTGGGATCAACTAGTGACCACTAGGAGGAGGTATAATGAGAATCCCATTGAAACTTGGGATGAGATGAAGAGGGTCATGAGGAAAAGGTTTGTGCCNGACTAGTACTTTTATCCAGTGAAGCACGAGAGCCCCCCCTTCTCAGGCATTCACTAGTTGGCTAAACGAAAGCCAAAGAAGCCGTCTCTCCTGAATGGAGCACTTTGCATAAACAATGGTAAGCCTTACCAGATCAGAATTAAGGAAGCTGATGTCGACTGTGATACACTGTTCAAACGCGTCGACAAGCACTAGATTCACTTCATGATTCCAACAGAGCAGAGCCATTGTCATCTGCCTCTTGATTTGCCAATGAAAAGTGGAAACCAATTCTGTTGGAGAATTTCTGAAGCTTATTAGCATGGTGAAGAGGTTCAAGAATAGCAATCAACGATTTATTATACATCTTTACAAGCTTGGCAACGGCAACCCTCCTTCTCGATTTGATGTTGCCTATGCCTCTGAAATTACACAAGAGTGTATTATTCATAGCTAACAATGGAAGATGAGAAGAACGAGCCAACGCTGTAGTAACCCTTCTGGAGCTCTTCAAGTTCGATTCTTGTACTTTGACAGTTGTATCTGGCTGCTCCTTGTAGGATTCAGAAGCCTTAGATTTCTGGGCACAGTCAGTGTTCTTGAATATCGAAGTTGTAGATAACACTTGAGAGAATTCCTTACACATGGTAAAAAATTCCTGCAAAGAAGTGTTTGCTTCTCTCATAGGTTCAGAGTCCGATAAGTCTCCCTTAGTCTGCTGAGCAGCTTGTTCCTTTGGAACGTTAGCATCATCTTTGGATTTTAGTCAAACAAGGGATATATTAGACTCCATCTTGTTTATGAGTTCATGATCAGGCTGTGAGATAATAGGAAAAATAGCCTTAATACCATAATTATAAAAATGGGAATTGTTAGCAGCTAGAGATGAGTAAAAGGCATCTACTATTACCTGATGAGAAGAAGAAACCCTTTACTGAGAATCATGAGAAGCAGTACTGGTTGAAGGATCGGCAGAAATCTGTATGTGCTGAGAAGTGTCTTTATTAAAAGAAAAAAGATTATGCTCCTTGTAGGCAGTATTGTTTGGAAGATTATATGTATTATCAAAAGATGATTGGATGGTCTTGCCCGTTGGCCTTTTGGCCTTGCCTGAGGTACGTTGTTCTTATTTGTGACACCCATATGGTTTGTGTCTGACCTAGCATAGTGCTTTTCTTGCCATTGTTCATTCTTCTTTGAAGCCGCGAAATGATAGTGAGGCAGCAAGGATCCCTCAGTGGCAGCAGGCCAGGTCTGAGGAATTGCCATGCAGAAGACGTCGTTCATTACCTTATCAGATAGAGAGGGGTTCAAACCTCTTCTTGATGGAAATACCACTATTGAGGGAAATTCAAACTCACTTGGTATCGATTCTGATAAAACTTTTGCCCCACTGGCAAAGGCGACTTTTGCACGGGCTCTGATTGCAGTTGCCACGGTGAGAAAGTAGCCTTCGTTCCAGTGAGATGTGGGGAATGCTTTTCTGAAAGGAAAACTAAATGAGGAGGTTTACCCGGGGTGATCAGTTTCTTAACATCTAGTTAGTCGACTCAGGAAGGCGTTGTATGGACTAAAACAAGCAAACTCCGACCCGAAAGCAATTCTTGAAAGCCTACTTTCTTTGTAAACACCTTTAGATTCCGAATCATGCCACGGCTTACCCCTGATTCTAGGACAAAAGAAATGGACTAAGGGAGGCTTCCTTTTACTTCGATCGGCCTATTTACTCAGCTAGGGAATAAGACTAACCTAATTTACCTATTCACTGAACCCAAGACGGTAGTATTTGCTACCAGTATCGAATAGAACTAGGTACGTAGTAACTCGACACGAAGTAAATCGAAACCGCATCATGTGCTACATAGCAAATCGAGGCACAAGGGCACGAGTCATAGGTACCAACGAAAACTGAAACCTAAAGACCGAACCGAACTAAGAGCAGTCCTTTCCTATTTCCCATCCCTTCGTCCCATCCAAGAAAGAAATTAAGGTATAATATTTACCCAAAGGTAAAGGCTAACAACACTAGTTTCCTCGGATCACAGAACTAGCGTGAAAAGAGTCCTAGTCCACCAAAGCGTGCGGATCAAAAATGGCAAAGACCGAATCTTCTCTAACTCTAAGAGCGGATTGGCCGACTTCAAAGCATTAAGAAGGAGTTGGAAGTTAACAAGGCTCGAGAGACCTCGGCTCTGGTTCAATCCTTTCATACCTCGATGAAACTGTGCCTGTGAAAGAGAAGTCGAAACCACAGAATAAGTAGTAATGAGGAGTTATGTTTCCTGCTTTCCGGTGCAGATGAATAAACCGGTCTTTTCTTCTGTTTAAGAGGATTCCTATACCCGGAAATCTATTTTTAAAGAAATAATAGATGAATTTTGCTAAATAAAAGCATTCCTAATAAGGTAGAAAAAAATGATTATAAATGTTTCATAACGAGCACGTTGGATACGCATCTTTGAATTCATTAGCTCGCACAAGATCTACCTCCTAACCACAGAACCTCAGAGTTCTATCAACCAAGAGCTTCATAGAGAAAGGAGTCCCCATTTGGATGATCTACAGTCCGCATCTGCTCTAAGAGATTGAAGCTTGGCCGATGGGAGTTTCATCAGTACAAATAGGCCAGTTAAAGACGAGTAGGCAGGGTACGACAAAGCCCACGGGGTGTGACACATGGTTGTACTGGTCAGCTTTGGGCTGGAGATTGACGATTGGCTGAGCGTGCTTTGTCAGCTCATGGTGGAGTACTCTCTGACGAATTTGCTCTATTATTGCGTCCTATTCCTGAGGGAGTGATCGGGATTAAGCCGCGTGGCGATACCCGCGAAAAACAAAGGACTATTCGCTCTTTGGGGTGGGCCTTTCGTACTCCAATCCGTACGGGGAGAATTATTCAGCGCACTAAAATCTAGTGGTTCATGAAAAGCCGGGGGTGAACCATGTTACGGAACTAAGACAAGAATTCTTACTAATAATAAGAAAGGGTTAAGGGTCTCCAACGTCTATAAATAGAAGCTTCTTTCAGTCTCTATTTTGCAAAGGGAGACGGTGACTTAGAAGTCGGCAAGAAAGAGCTTTAGCCATGGATATCGCTGGAAGACTTGCTGAAATTCAACAATCAATAGAAAGTGTAGAAAACGAGAAGCTCCAACGGGAGCAAATGCTCGGTCTGTTCTGGGAGCATCCGCCTGCTCTCGATCCGGAGGCCGTAGGAAGAATGATGCAATTGATCCGGGACCGCATTCGCGGTCTGGAAGACAGGAAGAGGGCGCTCCTTCAAGAGCAAGAAATGCTCATTGTGGAGGCGGCTTCACACATCCACGGCGGCGGGGGAAACTAGAAGAGAAGAGTCTGTCGACGCAAAGTAGTGTGTTTTAGGCTTTTTTTGTTATGTTTAATGTTGTTCTATGTCTTTTGTTAACTTAATATGAGTTAACTTTGTAATGTTGTGTTTAGTTGTGTGGCTGGTCTATGTGTGTGTAAGCTTCCTATTTTATGTACTCCCATGTATAAAAACTTGCTTGTAGTGCTGGAATGAAAAAAATCTGCTCTGTTCTAGTTCATTCTCTTTCCCGCAGAAAAATGAAAGATTTGAATTTATTTGAAATCTAGTTTTTTTATTGTTAATTTCTCACATATACAAGCTAACACTACAACCAATAGGGTGAAAGTTTTGTTTATAGTAACTCTCCTCTAATAGCATAGCAGAACGCTTCCATGCCTCGTTATCCTATCTTTAAAACTGTCACTTCGGTGTCGTTAAAGCGCAGTAACGAGAGTTAATAACAAGATACCCGATACTAATTATTTCAAGTAGCACAATTATCCATATAATCTCGTAGAGAGATGTGAGAAACCGCTTTTGCTGTTGAATCCTTTATAGAAGGAGCTCTTTAAAAAGCACCAGAAAGCTCTTATACATTAGTGAGTTCCCACTATGCAGGAAGCCCTTTTAGAAAAAGCACTAAAAAAAGTCAATCTTTCTCATCTAAGCTTGGCTTACCCTCTTTCTTTCCCTAAAATCCCTCCCCTTCTTTGCTGGGAGGAACTGATTATAGAACTGCTGCAATTAGAGGGGAAGAAGTCACTGCCGTTATCACTAGCTATCTTGCTTGTTCACATTGAGAGAATGTATAGCTTGTACTTTAGTACCTGCTGGAAAGCGACTTGAGTGAGTCTTACTGGCTTACTTTCAGGAGTTGGAATAGCAGGAATGGAAGGCGAAGGAAGGGCTATATACTGGATGGGAGAAGGCCTTAGTAGACTGTAATTGGATCGAAAAGAGAAGGATAAAAGGCGCTTTAGCCCTTAATACCCTTTAGAAAAAGGATGAACCTCACCTAAGTTTGAAAACGAACTGCTCTTATGCACCTTACCTAGTGGCTGGATCGACAGCAAAAGCTACTCCAACTTCAGCCTCTACTGAAGGAAAGGCAATAGCTATAGAAAGTTCTGCTACCTAAGAGGTAGGGCTTGCTATTAGATACGGGCTTTCTGGCAAGGAAAGAAGAACTCAATTGGAAAATGGCCCTATACCATACATCCTGCTGCCTCGGGACGACTGCACGTTACATCATAGCAGCACGACCAAATAGAGGCAGCAAGCAGCCCGGTTGGGCGCTAGCGCTTTATATTAGACTAATAATATATAATATTAATGTTGGGCTTTTCCCCCTTTCCATCCCTTTATCCAATTCCCTACAACTGATTTTTATTTATACTAATATAAGACTTCTATTCAAACATGATGGATATTGAAACCAGCAACTTCTTATCTTAGGAGAGTAGCTAGACTGAGTTTCCACTTCTATACTCTAGTTTACAGAGGGCTAATGACTGGCTTCTTTGTCTAGTCGCAACTTTCACACTTAGCCTAGCCAATTGGGTTGTTAGGTTCCTGATTACTGCCCTAAGTAAGACTTTCGTTCAGTGACATCACAAGGGTTGGTTTGCACGCTTAGGGCCATTGGTAGGGGTAGCATTGACTATTGGCTCACTCCAATCCTATCTTTGGTTCTTTATAGCTGATAATCAGTATAAACTAAGGGGGTATAAGTGCATGATTCTTTCTCCCACAAGAAACGATAAAGATACCGAAGGAGGATATGAGAAATCCGCGGATTCCCTAAAGCTAGAGCAGCTACTTCCTTAGAACTGCTCCGACATGGTATTCAAGAAAAGCTCACTAGCAGAAAAAGGGTTTTGAAGAAGCCGACATTGACTTGACTACCTAAACTGCCTGCCTTTCTTTCAAGATCAAGATACTACTCCTATGATTTCATTACAGGGAAAAGAACTTAAACCTCTCAAACTCGGAAAAGAAAAATCGAATCTTTCTTGACCAGGAGCAATAGACACCGAAAGGTGTAAAGTGAGTGCCTCCGCTTCTGAAAGAGCTGCGGTTAGAATAATTCCAATTGAGCTTGGATTCGCTGCATTAATGTCAATAAATGTGCTTGCAGAGTGGGGAACTATAAGCATAACAGCTCATGAAAAAGAAAGAACTAGTCTTGATGCCGAAAATCCCATCTTTTTTTTTGTAATTAAAGTGAACCTATAACTTTCTACCTTAGTGCCGCTGTTGGAACTGCAGATTCTTTATGACTGGATGGGTACGACCTCTTGCTTCTCAATGTCATAGAATGGATAGGTGATGTTTCCAACCGGAAAAGACGAAAAATAAAAAATAAAGAAAATAAGAGCGGGTGAAGGAGTTAGAGATCTGTGCCTAGACCTTGAAGTCACTTTCGGGATTAGCTTGATTTGGGCTAGGAAAGACTTCTATTTTTAGCATATTACGTGAAACCTATACTCTTATGGTTAGTTCGCATCCTCACCATCTAATTAAAACTCATTACCGACTGCTGCAACCTTTGCCGGGAAAGAAGAAGGAATTGAATCCAAACCCCTAACTCGAGCCTAATTCTTCTTCTGCACCTGAGACAAGTAACGGATATCCCACTCCGGGTAAGCTAGCATAGAATAATAATATAGAAGATTCGAATTTGATAAAGTGATTTTTGAAACTAAGAATGAATTCTCTCTAGTAGGGGGTTATTCGGGTATGGAGAAGTCAATGTATTTAGTCAACAAAGAAAGAAATCCTTGAAGGACCAGTAAAAGGAAGGAAGACACATCCATTTGCCTCGCAGAGGACAGAAAATCTTCTTGGTAGCAGTGACCAAAGATCTGTAAACTCCCGTCTACAGAACCATCTGTACCACCAGGTGCTACTCTTCTTCGCCATTTACTATACTATCGAATAGATCCGTCCCGATCCTAGCCTACTTGACTACGTTCCCATTTCTCAAAAAATGGTTGAATACAAAGTCTACTGCTTATTCTTATTCAACTCATAAATCATTGAACTAAGCCGGGTAGTTACTTTATAGTAATCCTGTCTCCATACGTTTATTCCATAGCCTATTGACCAAGCTAGATCTGCAGCCAGTGACGATAACTAAGTAAAGAGTAGTTTACTGGGACAATCCACTAGATCCATAAGCCCGTAACGGAAGATGAATAGCCTTTCTTTTCCTGTTTCCCGTTCGATCCCGCTCGAACTGCATTCAAAAATGAAGCAAGGAGTTTTTTCTCTGAGCAAAGTAGTCTAGCCGTAACCACTACAGGCAAAAAAGTAAAGTAACCGAGGGATTACCAAGCTAGAAAGAAGAGTTGGTTTTGAGTTCACTTCCATCTTACTTATTTAGTCTTCTCCTATTCTAAGTAAACCCCGCCCCCATATGCCCTGGGTAGACATGTGAAGGTAGACTTTGACCGGTCTTGGTCTGTGTTTGGGCGTGCTAGCAAGGCTAAGGCTGGAAAAAAAGTACATCAAGATCAGTCAAGTCATCACTTATTCGATTGTTGATTCTATTCCCTAGCCAGGTCGAATAAATACCATATTGGTTCCACATGCCGTCGCTAGATTGAGATCTGCAGGGTGGCGGGTACTTCGACTGCCTTGTATCAGGTGAAGAGAGGGGGGGTGGTAGGCTTAGTAGGGCTCGAACCTACAATATCACCGTTATGAGCGGTACGTTTCAACCAATTAAACTATAAGCCCTTACGGATCTCTACATGCAATTTGCTCACTTAGGGAAGAGCGGATGGAAAGGAAAGAGGAGGCCTTTGCTCTATCTGCTTCTGCCTCTTCCCAGGAATGAACAATTGGATAAAAAAAAATGATTTTTTCTATTTTTTTTATTATTGTTTATAGATAGCTATAGAATATTATATGTCTATTATTATTATAAATAGAATTTAAGCAAGCGGCCCTTTCGCGACTCAAACAGCCGGTACATTTTCCGGCTCTCAACGGCTCAAACGGGCGGGGGCTCTCTATTTGCTTGCAATGCCGGCTGTTCGCCATTAGTTAGAAGTCAAAGTAGAGGGTTTTTTTAACACAATTTAAAAGAAAGTATAAAAGTATAGATGAAGTAAGAAAAAGTATATAAGGAGTGAGAAAGAAAAACTTGGTTACGGGAACCGAAGGTTAGGCCGACGACTTTAGTAGAGATACACCTAAAAAAGTTTATTCCTACCCTTCCCCTTTCTGTCAATGTTACCAATTCCCGGAATACCTCGTGTATACAGCTGTACAACTAATTTATTCTTCCGACTTCTTTAGCCACTTCCGCATCTGTCGTATTCGGGAAAGCTTGCTTTGTGGCGGAGCATTTAGCAATGCCAGCAGCCTGGTGAGGGCTGGCTGTCTGAGGACAGGTTAAGGCAGGGCCTGCTGGGCTTGCTTCACATGAGATTGGGCGAGGGAATCGAAAAGGGGCGCTTATCAAAGTATAAAAAGAAGTTTATTTATCTTCCCGGAAACCATTGCATTACATCCAGCCTCTTTGGGCATAGTTGAATTGAGTAAGAAGGAAAGTGGGAGAATGAGGAATAAAAAAATTTACAGGTATTAAACATATAGTACTAGACTCTAATTTCTTTTATAGCTTTTGCTGGTGGGATCGAGAAGAAAAGAGACACCTTGATCGTCCTTATGGCATGGCCGTATCCGTAGGTACCATTATAGGCCGCTGGCTTCGAAGAGAGAGAATATCTTTATTAGTAGCCCATTGATGCAAGTTTTGTTCTCTCTCTATGTAAGAAAGTCACGCTTCGCTTCTCTACTCCCGCAGAGATTTCTCGTATAAAGAGCTGTTGTCGAGCTTCATTACATAGGTGAAAGCTCGAACTCCATTAACGAGAAACTCTCTTACTCGCTTGATACGCCCATCAATTCATTAATGAAAGCAAGTTCTGTTCAAAAACCTCGTCCGACGTCAAAACAAGAGTTGTTAAGCTTAAGCTGCTTATTCGATTGCTATTCTTTATATGTCACTTCCTCGCCCATTAACAAGGCAAGAGCAAGTGCCACAGATGATTCGAGAGCAGTATCGCCATTACTGTAAGGCTTGAGATTTATTCGTATTCATTGACATGATACTCGAAGATATGAGAATGCATGAATTGATGCACATATTGACGACAGCCGAAACGATGTTGCGATTTGAATTGGATTGCAAACGATGGTGGTGAAACAGCCAAGACAGTGCACCTGCGGTCCAGGAGAGAGTGCACCTGTGCTGGTCTTGCCTTTGAAATGGTGAAAAATTACAAAAGCCAGACCGCACCCGCGCCCCAGTTTCCACCGCACCCGCGGCGCAAGGGCAGAAAGTAGAGTTTTGACTAAAAGAAAGACCGCACCCGCGGTCCAAGACATACCGCACCCGCGGTTGTAACTCATGAAATGTGGAGAATTACAGTAGCGTCACCGCACCCGCGGTCGTCGAGTCCAAAATTTTGGATGGAATGCCGTAGCCTGAGCGCACCCGCGGTGAAGAGCTACCGCACCCGCGGTGCGACGTGCATAATGAAAAATAAGCCAAGTGTCCTTGCCATGCATATATAAGGTGTATTGTCTTCATTTCCTTCCTTCTTCAGCAGCAAAGAACCGAGAGAAAAGCAGGATTTCTTCAAAGTTTCATCCTAGCTTAGAATTGAGCTTGTGCAAGAGTTAGCTATCCAAATTTCGATCCGAATATAGATTCATGCTCGTCATGCCATAAGATTCAAAAGGATGTAAGTTTTGTTATATTCTTATTTGATTTGGCAATAGGATGTTGGGGAGAAATCAGATTTGATTCTATGATATGTTTTTATGATTATTATGAACTCATACTCGCAATCGGGTTGAAGAACGGATATGATATTCAATCTTTTTATGTTCCAGCATGTATTGACTTGGGTATATGCAGATTCCAGTATAGTAGATGTTACTATGATGAGAATTATGAGTTGTTGGTTATAGATTATTAATATTGGATTGACCGGTGTCGTGAGATTACGTCGTTATGCCGTCAAAATGTACCGAGATTTGATATTGAACCGTACTAGTATTGCTTGAAGTTAGAGATTGATATGGTGCATTGTATATATGATATTTCAGATTATTGGGTTGGCAGATTCGATATCAAGAATACGAGACTTCGACTTCGACTACGACAAAGATTTTACGACAAGAAAGTATAATTCATGTTGATTCGGGAAGACATAACTCGAATTAGATCTGATTTGAGTTTCCCAAAATCACAAACTAGATTTTTACCTTTTATATGTTGATGCTTTGTTTATAGATTGATATTCAAGCATTTAAGATAGGAGAGTCATTGGCAGACTTGCCAAGCTAGACGTTCGATGATATCGACGCATATGAGGAGATGTTCTCCGATTGTAGACACTCGATACAGACAGGACCGAAGTCTTGGAATAAGACGTACCGCCACCACGATTGGGAGAGTAGGTGGGAGAATTGTTACGTCTTATTCACACCGGGGTCCCTAGACTTAGATATGAGTCAAGTCAAAGAATAAGAGTTGAAGAGTTTTATCTGTATTCACTAATGTGTCATAATTACGGATTTATGTGTTATGATTTTGTATTTAATTGCATGACTTGCATGTATACATGTTTTATACTGGGATTTGTTCTCACCGGAATTTCCGGCTGTTGTTGTGTCTGTATGTGTGCATAACAACAGGTGGGGCAGGATCAGGGTCACGCAGAGGATGAGAGATCGAGATAGCGTGGAGATGACGGGCGTAGAAGATCACTAGTTGTTTTTACTAGACATGTACTGAATTTCTAAACACTAGTATATTAATTGTAGTTGAACATGGGAATGTTATTTGCAGAGAAATAAGATGACAGTATTTGATATGATGTCTTGTGCTTGTTCATATACATTTGAACAATGTTAAAAGCAAAATTTTGACCCACATTTTCTAGCAAAGATCCAATTAATCCCAAAAATAATCGAGTTAGAGCCCGGGTCCCCACAACAGGTGGTATCAGAGCGATAGATCCTTTAGACTGAGATAGAATAGAATGAGCGGGGTAAATTGAGTCTCTTCCTTGATTTTGTTGTGCTAGCATGATTTATTGCTTTTCCTATTACATGTTGTCTTGTTATCTGAGTTGATTATAGCATGTAATTGTAAAGACTGAATCAGAACCTATTCTAGATCAAAGGTATATGATCAGAGGAGGGCTGAGACAAATTATATAGATTGTGTACTAATCCGTTTGATAGTCAGATATGCCTCCTCGACGAGTACCGCAACCAGTAACAGGTCAGGCACCAGAACATGGCAGTACTTCCAATGATCCGATGGATATGACCGCTACACCGATGGAGACCTTGTTAAAGCGGTTTCAGTCGTTCCGACCACCTACACTGAAGGGCACAGAGAATTCAGTTGAGTGTGAAAGCTGGTTAGATGACATCGAGATGTTATTTGATTCTCTTGACTACACCGATGAACGACGAGTTAAATTGATTGGGCATCAACTGCAAGAAGTTGCCAAAAATTGGTGGCTTACCACAAAGAGGGCCTTGGAGCATCGTGGTACAGAGGTCACTTGGAAGGTGTTCAAGACATAGTTCTATCAGCGATTCTTTCCCGTCTCCTATCGAAAGGACAAAGGTGCTGAATTTGCCAACCTGAGACAGGGACAGCTGAACATCGAAGAATATGTCGCTAAGTTCTCCACCTTGCTCCGATTTGCTCCCCACATTGCTGGGAACGACGAGGCCGTTGCGGATCAGTTTATCAATGGCCTGTATCCTGAGATATTCACCTTGGTGAACACGGGACGACCCAACACTTTTTCTGATGCCTTGAACAGGGCGAAGTGAGCAGAAGCAGGGTTGCTTAGGCAACGAAGCACTTCTTATACCACTCCGACTCCTAGACCACCCCAGCCCTCGGGTCAGTATCAGCAACCACCTCCCAGATTCGAGAGTGGTGGTAGCAGCAGTGGGAGGAAAGACAGTTTGAAAGTGAAAGGGAAGCAGTTCAAGAAATCAGGGAGCAGTTCGTCGAGCAACAGTGGGCCGAGACAGACAGGGTCGGGCCAGAGATCAGAGTATACAGGGGTTTACTGTAGTTCCTGTTGAGGTAGACATGCCACCGAACAGTGTCAGGGCGTGATGGGTCGCTGCAACAGTTGCAGACAGCAGGGCCACGCCAGGGTCTGTCCACAGAGAGGTACACAGCAGCCTCATAGTGTAGGAGCATCTGGCTCTGTAGCTCAGCCAGAGAGGCAGGCGTCATCCGTTCATTCATTCCAGCCAGCCCCTGCATCTACACATCCCAGAGCTAGAGGTAGCCAGACAGTGAGCCAACCTCCTAGACAGCAGGCTCGAGTGTTTGCACTAACAGAAGAGCAAGCTCAGGATGCTCCTGATGACGTGATAGCAGGTAATTGTTCGCTTTGCGGTTATCCTGCTTATGTGCTGATAGACACAGGTGCATCACATACATTCTTATCTGAGCGTTTTGCATTGACATATGCATTGCCTATTGAGTCGTTGTCTACTGTAGTGTCTATCTCTTCTCCTTTGCTGACAGGGTTGATATCAGTGACATCTGTTAGATCATGTTTACTACAGTATGATGGGCATGAGATAGATTTAGACTGTATTGTACTTGGGTTATCTGATTTTGATTGCATTATTGGTATCCATATGCTAACCAAGTACAGAGCGACAGTAGACTGTTTCCACAAGATTGTTAGATTTAGACCAGAGATGGCTGAAGAGTGGAAGTTCTACGGCAAAGGGTCTAGAGCTAGGATTCCTTTGATTTCAGTATTGTTTATGACTCGATTACTCCAGAAAGGAGCAGAAGGGTTCCTGGTCTATTCAGTAGATTTACTGAAATCGAGTCCTGCCTTGGCAGATGTTCCAGTGGTTCGCGAGTTTGCAGATGTGTTTCCCGACGAGATTCGGGGATTGCCTCCAGTCAGAGAGGTAGATTTTAGCATCGACCTAGTACCAGATACGGTTCCTATTTCTCGAGCTCCTTATAGAATGGCACCGATAGAGTTGAAAGAATTGAAAGAACAGCTTGAAGATTTGCTGGCCAAGGGATATATCAGACCGAGTGTATCTCCTTGGGGCGCACCAGTGCTATTCGTACGAAAGAAAGACGGTTCGATGAGATTGTGTATCGATTACCGGCAACTGAACAAGGCAACAGTAAAGAACAAGTACCCATTGCCTCGCATCGACGATTTGTTTGATCAGTTGCAGGGATCCTCTGTCTATTCCAAGATCGATCTGAGATCTGGATATCACCAGCTGAGAGTTAGAGATGTTGATATACCGAAGACAGCATTCCGAACCAGGTATGGACATTATGAGTTTATTGTCATGCCTTTTGGTTTAACGAATGCGCCAGCGGTGTTTATGAGTCTGATGAACCGTGTCTTTCAGAGGTATCTGGATGAGTTTGTGATTGTTTTTATAGATGATATTTTGGTTTACTCAAGAAATGAGACTGATCATGCTGAGCATTTGAGAATTGTGTTGCAGACGTTAAGAAATGAGCAACTGTATGCTAAATTGTCAAAGTGTGAGTTTTGGCTGAGACAGGTTGTCTTCTTGGGTCATATCATATCTGGAGACGGTATTTCTGTTGATCCGAGTAAAGTTGAAGCTGTGATCAGTTGGCCGAGACTGACTTCTGTGCCAGAGATACGCAGTTTCATGGGTTTAGCAGGATAATATCGATGATTTATTAAAGATTTCTCCAGTATTGCGAAACCGATTACCCAGTTGACACAGAAGAATACTCCATTTGTGTGGTCAGAAGCATGTGAGTCGAGCTTCGTAGAGTTAAAGAAGAAATTGACTAGTGCTCCAGTCCTGACGATACCTTCAGGTACGGGTGATTTCGTTGTATATTACGATGCATCTCACAGAGGATTAGGATGTATTCTTATGCAGCGAGGACATGTGATTGCATACGCTTCGAGACAGCTAAAGCCACACGAGAGTCGATACCCAATTCATGATCTTGAATTGGCGGCTATCGTTTCATTGATGATCTGGCGTCACTATCTGTATGGGGAGAAATTTGAGATCTATTCTGATCACAAAAGCCTGAAGTATCTATTTTCTCAGTCAGAGTTGAACATGAGACAACGTAGATGGCTCGATTTATTGAAGGATTTCGATTGTGAAATCAAATATTATCCAGGGAAATCAAATGCAGCAGTGGATGCTTTGAGTCGAAAGGTATGTTCCTTATCCTTGTCGACGATAGGTGTTTCGAATATGATAGAAGATTGTTGCTTTTCTGGATTAGCATTTGATACATATAGTAGGTCGTTGCGACTTGCCACTATTCAGTGTGAACCAGATTTGATTGTTCGCATCAAAGAGGCACAAAGAACCGATCAGAATGTTCAGAAGTCGATTGATATGGTCAGATCAGGACATATTTCTGAGTATCAGGTACGTGATCATGTGTTGTATGTGAATAACCGTCTTGTAGTGCCAGAGGTTTCAGAGTTGAAACAACAGATACTGTCAGAAGCACACTGTAGTCGGTTCAGTATTCATCCTGGTGGCAGGAAGATGTACAATGATCTGAAGACACAATTCTGGTGGAAACAGATGAAGACAGATATTGCAGAGTTTGTGTCTAAGTGCTTGAATTGCCAACAGGTGAAGGCCGAGAGAAAGAAGCCCGGAGGGTTA
>NC_133316.1:9892809-9894889 GCF_012295235.1 Primulina huaijiensis | reverse complement strand
AAACGTGGGAAATTGTCTCCTCGATACGTCGGTCCGTACGAGATTCTTGAAAAGATTGGAGATCGTGCGTATAGACTTGCTCTTCCTCCTTCTCTATCTGGGATACATGACGTCTTCCATATATCGATGTTGCGTAGATATATGCCAGATAGTTCTCATGTCCTTCAGCCGGAAGAAGCCGAGTTAGATCAGACTTTGAGTTACATTGAGCAGCCGATTCAGATTCTTGATCGGAAAGAGAAACAGCTCAGAACGAAGACTATTCCATTAGTGAAAGTTCAGTGGAGTCGTCATGGCATTGAAGAAGCGACTTGGGAGACAGTGTCCGAGATGAGACAAAGATATCCCGATCTATTTCCATGATGTGAGTCTTCCTTTGGTTTTGATTATATTGCTTCTCTTATATGTATGCTTTGATTAATTGCCTGCGATTTCGAGGACGAAATCATTTCTTAGAGGGGGAGAAATGTAAGGCTTGAGATTTATTCGTATTCATTGACATGATACTCGAAGATATGAGAATGCATGAATTGATGCACATATTGACGACAACAGAAACGATGTTGCGATTTGAATTGGATTGCAAACGATGGTGGTGAAACAGCCAAGACAGTGCACCTGCGGTCTAGGAGAGAGTGCACCTACGCTGGTCTTGCTTTTGAAATGGTGAAAAATTACATAAGCCAGACCGCACCCGCGCCCCAGTTTCCGCCGCACCCGCGGTGCAAGGGCAGAAAGTAGAGTTTTGACTAAAAGAAAGACCGCACCCGCGGTCCAAGACATACTGCACCCGCGGTTGTAACTCATGAAATGTGGAGAATTACAGTAGGGTCACCGCACCCGCGGTCAGAAGTGAGCGCACCCGCGGTCGCCGAGTCCAGAATTTTGGATGGAATGCCGTAGCCTGAGCGCACCCGCGGTGAAGAGCTACCGCACCCGCGGTGCAACGTGCAGAATGAAAAATAAGCCAAGTGTCCTTGCCATGCATATATAAGGTGTATTGTTTTCATTTCCTTCCTTCTTCAGCAGCAAAGAACCGAGAGAAAAGCAGAATTTCTTCAAAGTTTCATCCTAGCTTAGAATTGAGCTTGTGCAAGAGTTAGCTATCCAAATTTCGATCCGAATATAAATTCATGCTCGTCATGCCATAAGCTTCAAAAGGATGTAAGTTTTGTTATATTCTTATTTGATTTGGCAATAGGATGTTGGGGAGAAATCAGATTTGATTCTATGATATGTTTTTATGATTATTATGAACTCATACTCGTAATCGGGTTGGAGAACGGATATGATATGCGATCTTTTTATGTTCCAGCATGTATTGAATTTGGTATATGCAGATTTCAGTATAGTAGATGTTACTATGATGAGAATTCTGAGTTGTTGGTTATAGATTATTAATGTTGGATTGACCGGTGTCGTGAGATTACGTCGTTATGCCGTCAAAATGTACCGAGATTTGATATTGAGCCGTACTAGTATTGCTTGAAGTTAGAGATTGATATGGTGCATTGTATATATGATATTTCAGATTATTGGGTTGACAGATTCGATATCAAGAATACGAGACTTCGACTTCGACTACGACAAATATTTTACGACAAGAAGGTATAATTCATGTTGATTCGGGAAGACATAACTCGAATTAGATCTGATTTGAGTTTCCCAAAATCACATACTAGATTGTTACCTTTTATATGTTGATGCATTGTTTATAGATTGATATTCAAGCATTTAAGATAGGAGAGTCATTGGCAGACTTGCCAAGCTAGACGTTCGGTGATATCGACGCATAGGAGGAGATGTTCTCCGATTGTAGACACTCGATACAGACAGGACCGAAGTCTTGGAATAAGACGTACCGCCACCACGATTGGGAGAGTAGGTGGGAGACTTGTTACGTCTTATTCACACCGGGATCCCTAGACTTAGATATGAGTCGAGTCAAAGAATAAGAGTTGAAGAGTTTTATCTGTATTCACTAATGTGTCATAATTATTGATTTATGTGTTATGATTTTGTATTTAATTGCATGACTTGCATGTATACATGTTTTATACTGGGATTTGTTCTCACCGGA
>NC_133316.1:9890489-9892609 GCF_012295235.1 Primulina huaijiensis | reverse complement strand
AGAATTACAGTAGGGTCACCGCACCCGCGGTCAGAAGTGAGCGCACCCGCGGTCGTCGAGTCCAGAATTTTGGATGGAATGCCGTAGCCTGAGCGCACCCGCGGTGAAGAGCTACCGCACCCGCGGTGCGACGTGCAGAATGAAAAATAAGCCAAGTGTCCTTGCCATGCATATATAAGGTGTATTGTCTTCATTTCCTTCCTTCTTCAGCAGCAAAGAACCGAGAGAAAAGCAGAATTTCTTCAAAGTTTCATCCTAGCTTAGAATTGAGCTTGTGCAAGAGTTAGCTATCCAAATTTCGATCCGAATATAGATTCATGCTCGTCATGCCATAAGCTTCAAAAGGATGTAAGTTTTGTTATATTCTTATTTGATTTGGCAATAGGATGTTGGGGAGAAATCAGATTTGATTCTATGATATGTTTTTATGATTATTATGAACTCATACTCGTAATCGGGTTGAAGAACGGATATGATATGCGATCTTTTTATGTTCCAGCATGTATTGAATTTGGTATATGCAGATTTCAGTATAGTAGATGTTACTATGATGAGAATTATGAGTTGTTGGTTATAGATTATTAATGTTGGATTGACCGGTGTCGTGAGATTACGTCGTTATGCCGTCAAAATGTACCGAGATTTGATATTGAACCGTACTAGTATTGCTTGAAGTTAGAGATTGATATGGTGCATTGTATATATGATATTTCAGATTATTGGGTTGACAGATTCGATATCAAGAATACGAGACTTCGACTTCGACTACGACAAATATTTTACGACAAGAAGGTATAATTCATGTTGATTCGGGAAGACATAACTCGAATTAGATCTGATTTGAGTTTCCCAAAATCACATACTAGATTGTTACCTTTTATATGTTGATGCATTGTTTATAGATTGATATTCAAGCATTTAAGATAGGAGAGTCATTGGCAGACTTGCCAAGCTAGACGTTCGGTGATATCGACGCATAGGAGGAGATGTTCTCCGATTGTAGACACTCGATACAGACAGGACCGAAGTCTAGGAATAAGACGTACCGCCACCACGATTGGGAGAGTAGGTGGGAGACTTGTTACGTCTTATTCACACCGGGATCCCTAGACTTAGATATGAGTCGAGTCAAAGAATAAGAGTTGAAGAGTTTTATCTGTATTCACTAATGTGTCATAATTATTGATTTATGTGTTATGATTTTGTATTTAATTGCATGACTTGCATGTATACATGTTTTATACTGGGATTTGTTCTCACCGGAATTTCCGGCTATTGTTGTGTCTGTATGTGTGCATAACAACAGGTGGGGCAGGATCAGGGTCACGCAGAGGATGAGAGATCGAGATAGCGTGGAGATCACGGGCGTAGAAGATCACTAGTTGTTTTTACTAGACAAGTACTGAATTTCTAAACACTAGTATATTAATTGTAGTTGAACATGAGAATGTTATTTGCAGTGAAATAAGATGACAGTATTTGGTATGATGTCTTGTGCTTGTTCATGTACATTTGAATAATGTTAAAAGCAAAATTTTGACCCACATTTTCTAGCAAATATCCAATTAATCCCAAAAATAATCGAGTTAGAGCCCGGGTCCCCACAATTACTGTAAACGAGGTCTGCCGAAATCGCAGCTTTCGGACTTGGCTTGGAAAACCAAAACGAGCTTTATTCCGAGGTGGTGAACCACATTATCTCAAGGGTAGAAATAGAGCCGACCGTCGAGGACCACCAGAACTGGCTTGAGAAAGAGCCCTAAGCCTGAGATGGAGCCTAGCTTTCTGACTGGGCAAACAGCTCCTACCTCGTTAGACGAATTCGCTCCTAGAGGAGAGCGAAAGTGATCTATTGAGTCAACCGGGGCCCTTTATAGCTCTGCCTTTATTCGGATTCCGCTTGAAACTAGTCCCGTCTTTGCTGCTTTTCTAAGAAGTTCTTATAAATAGAAATGCCCACTCTCTTTCTTCTAGTCGAACGTCTTAAATTAAAAGGCGGCTGACTCTTCCACTTCTACATGAACCATCCGCTCCTTTTACTGTATCGCTTACGTTATATAGGAATTCCTGAGCCCAAGAGTTAAGAATAACAAGTTCTTCATTACCTAAAATAGAATAAC
>NC_133316.1:9870359-9889639 GCF_012295235.1 Primulina huaijiensis | reverse complement strand
TAACTAGTGGACTTGAGTAAATTCAAGTAATGTTTAATTAGTCTCAAAAATGTTTGAGATAATTAAATTAAGTCCATGGGTTTTTAATTTGTTAAAAACCATATAATATTTGCATGTATGGGAGGTGAAAGGTTGGGAGACAACTTTTTGTATAACCAAGGCTTGGCATGCAACTTTTTCACTTTAACTTTTCCCACAACCAAAAAAAATGTCTCTCCTTCTCTCCTAGCATGAATAGTGGCCGAAAATACTATTCATTCTCTCCATTTTTTTTGTTCTTCAATGGTTGGAGAAAACACTCACTTCTCAAAGAAAAATCCTCATATTTTTCTAGTGCAAAATATGAGGGGATCTACCTAGTTGGTGGTGGGCTTTATTTTAGAGCAAGGAGTGCTCTTTGGAAGCTTGTAGAAGTTCTTGCCATACAAGAGCTAAGGTGTTTACACCTTAGTTGGAGCTATACATCAATCCTTGTAATTGATAGGTACATTTCTTAACACACTATGAATGTCATTTTGTGATTATTGTATTTGCTACACAAGAATGTTGGTGGCCGAAAATTTTATGCTAAAATCAAAATTTTTGTGCTTCCGTTGCGTTTCCGGTCACCGTAACCGATCCTCTTTCACCCACTCGGTCAATACCTTTCCTAGTTGGACACACTCTAGACTTAAGAAATCGCTGAGTGATCTGGTGTGTAGGCAAAGCCTTCCAGGTTGAATCCCATGTCATCCCTTGGTGAAGGGGAATCGTGGGAAGCCAAGGCTTCTATCTTAGAAGGAGTGATTTGGATATAGATATTCTCTCCTTCATTTGACTAAGTACCTCCTCAGGATTATCCCACGGCGATATAATTTATTTAAACGTATCTTTCGAAACTGTCTTTGCTAATTTAGACAAAGAAAAGAATGAAAGATCTATTTTAACCCCAGTGCCTTTTCGTCCCTTTTATACATCATTCGTCTATGAAAGGACGGAATAATCCTAGGATACCCTGACCGCGTTAAAGAGACCGGAACTGGTAGAAGGTCGGGGGGCCGAGGAACCCCACCATAGGCAATCTGTAAATATGATGCACACTGCTTTAAATAAAGCGCAGTAAACAACCATCCAGACTTCTTACCTAACTTTAGATCGGCAAAACAAGTACGCTCCAATACGGAGGTCCTTAGTTAGTCCATCAGTGATAATGAGGATAACCTTATTCAAGTATGACCTCATTATCCGAGAGTCTTCCATGATTCTCTGCCACATAATTGGGGACACCTTAAGTAGGGATGAGAATAACGTACGCATGGTTCGATGATTAATCGAGCTTCCTCTTTAAGGACTAGACCCGAGGTCCTCCCAAGGGCTTCCGCGACACCCTGTGCTACTAGTGCTTACGCACTCCCATCCCAGACCTCCAGAAGGTTGAACACCCCTTAGGACTCGCCCACATGATTCATCTCGTGGTGGACCATAGGAAGACACTTTGGAAGTTAACCAAGGACCCCATATAGTAAGGCACACCAACCTTATCAGGTGGAATGAGATTAAAACATAAAATCAGAGTACAAAACCTAGCATCCCGTCCCACGACGGTCCTATACTAATATAATAACCGATGTTCCGCCTCTGGACATCGGACCTCTTCATTTTGGCAAAGATCCGCTGCAGTAGGTTACTAGCCTACTCGCCCAGGGGAACCCAAGACCACATATGTCACCGATGAAGCAGCTTATTGACAACATTGGCTCGTGCAACCGCCTCGGAAAGGCCAGATGGAAGAGAAGACACTGCTGGGTTAGACTGCTTTCGAAAAATGATGAGCTTTATTTCCTTCTATGCCTGGCTTCGGACTCGACTAAGACTTCTTTCAATTGCTTACCTAGCTTTGAGTGAAGTGACTTTATTTGATCTTTTCTCCTAGTGGTAGTGGTACCATCTTTACTTACTATTTCTTCTCTCTTTCACTCCTTCAAGGCCTCTTTAAAGCTAAGAAGACTCCTTAACAGGTTATCCTTTTCCTTCCCTTGCTTTCAGGAAAGATCCGGCGCAGCTTCCTTGTCCACCCCCTTCCTTCTTAACTACTCCAGTCTCTCTAAGATTCCATGAAATAGCATAAAGCAGAATCAACATACTAATCAGCTTGAAGACCAAGCCAAGAGCAATCGCAGCTGATTCAACCCTATCCATTCTTTTTCCAAGCTAAAAGCTTGTTGACTCGAGTTCGCCACAAAACCCATCTATGGAACCGAAGCCAAGGCCCAAGTTCAACCTTCATCACTACATCTCCTCCTTATGCCATATCATTTATATATGATTGATACCTTAAGGTTCCTTCTCTCCTTTGTTGGACGTTAGCAAGAAGCGTTTAACGCCAGTTTATTTCCGGAATAAAAAAGTGACTGCCCTAAGGCTTAGACTTACTAGCCCTTGAAAGAATTCCAATAGCAACGAATTCAATAGCAATATCATCTAGCCACCGCCACCCAAAGGAAGGTGAAATCCCGTTCGTATCTTAATCTTAAGTATGTCAGTTCATTCCTCAAGGAGCGAGAAATGGTCTTGGCAGGTGAAGGTGTGGGATCAGACACACACCGTTTGAGACTCGGAGGCAGAGGAGGCAGCCCTCGCTCCTCTAGCTCTTACGGCTTGTGCTTTTTTTTTCTTATAGTCTTTTACTAGTCAAGGGGATTCAATCTATATACTTTCAGTAGTTTAAGTAAGGGAAAGAGAGCCTGCTAGCTCAACTATTAGAGTATAGTGTGTACCCGAAACGATATCGGAGTAGGAAGAACATGAGCGTTGAAGTTCTTTTCCCACGTGTAAGAAAGGCTTCGCCGAAGGAGAGGTACTTATGGCAAAACGGGCCGAAGGATGCATTTACAGAAGCGATAACCTGCTCGAATAGGCCAAAAGATATGGAATTCCCCGCTGGGGTAGAAGTTGGTAGATGTCTCCCTTCTTACATACGACCTTCTTTCAGTTGGTCTACTACCACCATCATTTCCGTTTTGGTATGGTTTCCCCAAGTCTTCTTGATGTTGCTGCCATCACCTCAATTCCTTCTAAGCCTCATGGGGACTCTGTTCACCCGCTTTTGGTCGTGCCAAACATTCTTTTCTCTTGGCCAACAACGTCCAAGGGAATTCTTGGATTATTTTCAATTTCGGAACGCTGAAGCTCGTTGATCCTCTGATGTTACAGATGATGAGGATGTTTCCTTCCTGCTATACTGGTTGTGCCATCACCTTCTGTGCGTGTCTAAAGTCCGGATCACCCCTGTTCTTCCTTTTCCAAAGATTTTAGGCTCAGGTAGGCGTGTGGCCTTAGGGGCTCCCTTTTCACTTAGTAGAGGATTCCACTAGGTAGGAAGTATAGTTAACCAGCTTTAACAGCAAGACTGGGCGCGGCTATCAACCAACCTCACTTCTCGCCAAGCAGCATAGAAGCATAGCTCGTATTTTCACCCTGTAACAACACAAAGTGTGGACGAACTGCCTTTAATCGATCCCACCTTACGCCTTCTTCTTTCTGCTTGGCTGCTTTCGCGCCTAGTTCTGGCTGGGTGCCTTTGGTCGTACAATTGTTCGCTTTCTTATAAGAACTCAGCCTAGATGTGGAGCTGAATTATATCGAAAAAGGACGGTTACCAATTCGCTTTCCTCATGGTTACGCGGGCAATTCAACAACATATGATTCGCCCCGAATATCCAATGATTCACTGGCATACGATTAGTCGGCAGTTTCCCGGTTATCCCGAGCTAGGAGCTCCGGGTTCTTCCGAACCAAAAGACTCTGAAATCGCAGCTAAAGCAAGAGGTGCTATAGATCAAACGAATTTGCATCAACAAACGCATAAGCTTCAGTAGAAGCTCTTTCACAAGCGAATTCCGAGACCTATCAAGATTCCGACCCAAATAGAAATCCGAATCAGAAGCCGAAAGAGACGCAGCTGCCACTAAAGCAGATGATACTGCCAAGCCAAGGAAGGCACGGAAGAAAGCATCTATTCTTGAACCAGCGGAATCCGCTTTTAACAACCCAAAATAAAAGAAGCTACATGCCCCGCAACCCTCAATGACACGCTTTAAAAGCTCCCCTATCTGACATAAGCGCACTAGCACATTCATTTCAATTTGTTTTCATCTACTCGTGGGCCTAGTTTGAAACTATTTGAACAAAAAATGAAGCAGGAGCGTACTGGAGTTTTCGGGGCTTGGCTTTGAAGCCGTAGCTTGCTGTTACCTTCGGACTGTCTTGACTACGACCATGAATCAAATCAAAGATTTATCCTAGTAAGGGGGCTGAACCGTGAAAGAAACGGTAAGACGAGCTTCTTTCCTCTCAGTCTTAGGCTCAATTTTAGAATGCTTTTTCCGAAATGCAAGACCGATATCTTTCGTAGCAGCCAAGGATGCGTTTGATCCATTAGGTTCTTCGATTTGTTCAGAAAAGAAACGAGAGAGAAGAAAACATCTTTGATTACGATTAAAAGGAACAATCTCAAATAGACCAAGATCAAATTTCGAGTCATTTCTTGGTGAACATGATCCGCCATAATCTCTTCGATCCCTTCATTGATGTGCCAGAATAGAGAGAGATTTGGTAAGAAAGTGGAAAAGACTTTTTTGTATATGATAATCAAAGGGAGTGGGAAAACTGCAGTAATTCTTTGGAAAAGCCCGGTTCTCTTTCTATTCGAGCTTTCATTCCTCAATCCACTAATTTGTTCCTTCATATACCTCCCCACCAATAGATAGAGACAAATGGGAATAACCGAACCACGTCTACAAAATGCTAGTACCATGCAGCTGCTTCAAAGCCAACGTGATGCTCCTTGGTCAGATGACCAAGATATTGGCGAATCCCACATATGATCAAGAAAAGAGTACCTATAATCACATGAAAACCATGAAAGCCTGTTGCTAAGAAAAAGGTAGAACCATAAATACTATCCGAAATAGTGGAGGGTGCTTGATAATATTCCATTCCTTGAAAGCCAGTGAATACTAGAGCCAGTAAAACGGTAGCTACTAAAGCGTAAACTGCTCGTTTTTCCTTCTCCGCGAGTATAGCATGATGAGCCCAAGTTACGGCAGCTCCGGATGAAGGGAGAATAAGGGTATTAAGAAAAGGGATTTCCCAAGGATCTAAAACCCCAATCCCTTTTGGTGGCCAAATACCTCCGATCTCTACCGTAGGTGCCAAAGAAGAATGAGAAGAAGCCCGAAAAAAAGCAAAAAAGAACATAACCTCCGATACGATAAAAAGAATAAAACCATATCGAGGTCCTAATTGTACGACTTTGGTATGATGTCCTTCCAACGTGGATTCACGTAGAACATCGCGCCACCATACGAACATGGTATATAGAATAAATATGAGGCCCAAACTGAGAAGTGTTGCACCCCCTTGAAATGAGTGCATGTACATCACACCTTCTACGGTTGTTGCCAAAGCTCCGAGTGAACCCGAAGTAGGCCATGGACTTGGATCTACCAAATGATAAGAATGCCTATGAGATTCAATCATAAGCCATTTTGCCTCGGTTGTATGTAAACCCCCCCGCCTTCACCCCCACCCCCTAAATTAGTAAAGAAGGGCTCTTTGGGGTCTAATTTTTTTTCTATCTGACAGGACAAAAAAATAGGAAAGGGTGGTTCTTTCATTGCATTGATAGAAGAAGAACTATAAAAAGATATCTTTATTACTTTGAGAAGAGAATCGTTGGTTTTACCGACGAACTACGTGGGAAAATGGACCTTATTTCTTTCATTTTCAGCAAGATTTTTGGAAAGTTTCCATTCAGTTCGCTTTCGGAAAACTTGCTGGTCGCGGATTAGTTCGTTCTGCGCCGCCAGCGGCCTAAAATAAAGCAGGTTGATCTCTTTTGCATTCATTTATTCAACTTGACACGTGGGAAGGACTTACTCTCCTAGTGGCTCGGCTTGGTCTCGCTCCCTTCCCGCACTATTCCTCCCCACTCAAAAGAGCTCACTTCCGCAAGGTTTCAAACTTGAGTTTTCAGAAGGTGTTGATTGAAGGAAGAAAGCCCGTAAAGTAACAACATTTCAAAGTCGGAAATCCACAGTACTGGAAATTCTTCCTAGAAGGCCAAGGTGTAAGCGAACATAGATAAGCTAACCAGCTTACTTTCTATGCTGAATAGAAGGCATGTATCTTTTTGAATAAACTAAACCACCCCTCCAACGCAAAGCAAGAGAGGCTAGCGAATAAGCAGACGAGTACTCTACTACCCAAAGACAGCTGCTACTGGAGAAGAAAGACTCAGGAGTGGAACGGAGCGGAAGAGTTAAGGAAAAAGGCTCTAGAGAGAAGGGTTTAGTAAGCTAGAGATTTCGAATCTGTCTTTGTTCCAGAGGGGAATGAGTGTTGATGGATTGCCCAAGGGTAAGCAAAGATTCTAATTCGAGATTGGCAGAGAAACGGCCCGTGTGAGCACGAACCAAAGGAAGGTTCCAAGCCGAAGTGTACAAATCTCAGAGGTCAATATCTGCTCAGTCTATGTTAGCAGCTTCAGTAGGATTCACGTCTTTTCTTTCTTTCCTGCGAATGGGGAAGTCCGGATCAATCCGTCGAAAGAGAAGCCATCTCAGCCTAAATGGAAGTAGACCAAGTTGTTTTATAGGAAGAAATGTGAAAGTAGGGGCTGCTAAGCGCCCAAACCCAGAATTCATTGAAAATAGAGTTCTTGGTACCGGCCAAGCAGAAATAATATGAATAGCGAGCCAGCACTATATTTATTGATTGGAAATAAGGGACTCTCCAAAGAGAGGCCCGAGCGGAATGAAGTTGTGCTAAATGAACGAGTTGTCCTAAATGCCCCTTGTTAGCTGTCGCAGGAAGTGGTGAGGGCTCAGGAAGTGAAGCAAACTCGACCAAAGGACAAGTCTGTTCCTGCTTCGTTTTATGTTCCCGATTCAATCTTCACCTTTCCTGAATGAAGAAAGAGAGTGAAAGAGAAGAGATCAGTGCAATAAGAGGGGAGAGAAACTGTCTTCGTTCAGTTCGGCAGAAGAAAGCCGAGAAAACAAATAGGAAGAGCATTATGCAAGCAACTAATTAAGTAAATAGTTGCTATCACCACTTCGAGCAGTAAAACAAAGTAGTTACGGCTATGTTACTAATATGGACAGCTATGAATGGTATTCATTGACAGGAGTGACCGCTTTCTAGTCGTAGTTGGTACCGCCCCTGTTCACTTCAGCATGCAAGGAAGACCTTCGGGAAGAATCAAAGTTTTTCTCCTCTGCAAAGCAAAGCTATCAATGCTTTATTCAAGATCTTTAGCAGTCGATCGTTCATTATCCCTTCCCAGTGGCTTTCGAAAGCTCGACATGAAAGAAGAGATAAAATAGGAAAAGTACGGGGATCCCATTCCTTAGTCAGGACCAGGGCCTCCTTGTAAGCCATAGTTATAGTGTAAGCATATAAATTAGCCCAAGTAAAGGGACTCTCGAGAAGATAAATATAACTACTAGTTTCAGCTATCTTTCCTGTGAAAATCTTAAACTTCTTCTAAATAACTTAGAACTCTTTGCTGGAAAGAATGTGGAAGAACTGCAAAGTGGCTTTCCGAAATCAGAGGTGACCCTGATAAATGTTGGGAGCTGTATCGCCAGAGACGGATAATTCACGCGATAGAGAATAAGAATCAATTCTTATAGCTTGAATATCTTCTGCTCTGGTAGCTAAGTGACTCTTCTCTTTCCTTTATTAGGAATAGACAAGTCTCAGTTTTAATAGGAATGGAATAAAAGTTCTTGTTGCAAAAACTTTCTCATTTTCCGCTTCACTTCATAATGAGATTAAAAACCGATGCTTCCTTGGCCGTGTAGAACATGGATTAGCATTATGTCATTCCTACAAGTGATCCCCCATCCAGGATTGGAAGAAGTGCTATATGAGGACTTCGAAATCAAATAGAATATATTTCTTTCCATTCCTCGTGAGCCACTTAGTTCTCCGAAACAAGAGATTAAAGTGATCTTCTTCCTTTTTCCCAATAAGTCGACGGCGTTACACCATTGGGATACTTCGAATAAACTGGAGTACATATAGGATACACCGGTGCTAAAACCTTTTCTCAAGATATCTTCCAAACTGTTGGGGTCGTTCCTCCGGATGTTGTTCTCCCGGTGTGAAACCAGTTGGTTCCGTATTTTTAGAATTATGCTGATCCCAAGTACTCCATCTCCATCATTGCATATGGCAATATAGAAAGTAAAGAGGAAAAGGCATGACCAGAAGAATTGTGTTAAATAAGTGAATTTATCTAGTTGAGGCATTCTTGATTGAGAACCGATGATTCCCTCCAGACAGAAAGAGAGTCCTTCATGTACGAGTATAGTGAAAAAACGAGAGGTTTGGTTGGTTGTTGACCTACAGAAAGCATGCTACTCCTATTCCATACATCCTTTCATCTAGTGACCAGAGGTGAGTTTCGTATAGAAGGGACGGAAGTTTGTTGAGTTGAAACTATGGGACGGAGGTAAGGACCGGTACAGAGTGAGGGTAACAGTTGAGGTGGCTTAACCATTCGAACTACCTATTCATGCTTTCCCACTTTTCAGTTTTGATATACGAAGGGAGACGAGCTAACAAGCGAACAAGGGTCTGAAAGAGTTTAAGTTCGTATAGAGAGGCCCGTATATAAATAGGCAATGAGGTTTATCACTTGATGACTCTCGAAATGGCTTTTTCACATGGCATGATCCCTATAGCTGGACAATGAATCAATCACTATCTCACTCTATTGAAATACTCTCTGATAGGTCCTTTGATACTCGTATAGGTGTGATTTGAATAAATCAACTTCTTACTCTATCGAGTAAGCCTTTAGGTGCTTCAAGAGCTCGACCGAAAGGAAAAAAAACCTTGTCAGCTAGGTCTGTTTAAGCTACTCCCCTATCAGCTAGCCTCGCTTCTTTTCTGTTTTCCTTTTCATCTTCGTCCTATGTAAGAAAAGCATTTATTTAAGCTGACTGGGGGCTCTTTTCGAGCTTGCCTACGTATCTGCCGCACTTGGCTAGGATCAAGTCAGCACTTTAGTTTAGAATGAAGAAGACAATGCGCAATTGAATCAATAGTTACATCCATACACATAGAATAGGAAAAGAAGCTGATGTTTGCAAGCTCTTTCTTTAGCATTAGTTAGTATTAGAATCCCGCCCTCCCTGTTATGTTAAGAAGTGACGGAGCTCTCCTAAGCAAGAGCCCGAGCAGAAATGGCATTTTGAACATCTAATTGAAACAGAGATTCACCAATGATTCTTTATTTCCCAGCGAGGAATGGCGCTCAGTTATCAGCTGAGTACGTACTGGCTTCTACCTTGTCAAAGGTTTTAATATAGCCGCAAAGGTTATGATCTTCATATACAAAGGCGCAAGCCAGAGTACCGAAGACAGGTCCAACAGCTACTCTCTAGTTATGTTTTGGTCTCCCGTGACGTGATACCAATTGCCCCAACACAACAAGAAGAACATTCGATTCCGGGAAAGAAGGTTGATCATCAGTGCGGACGTTTTAGCAGTAGAATCCGATTCTGAAACAGAAAGGGTTTTCCTTCGCTGAGAATGTCAATTTTATTCATTCTCTCCAGGGTTATTGTTTGTCAAGATTACTTTATATCCTCTTGATAACCCGGTATACCACACAGGCTTCTAATGAAGACCTAGAGACTTACGAGAGATGCCTCGGACTCGGTTTCTCGAGCGTGGCTAGGGCGTATGCCCATCTCTGGCCTGGTAGGTTGGCGTTAGTGGTTGAAGGAGCGGGTAAGAGGAGGATCTTTGCCATTGGTAATTACCTTAAGACTCCTCCGCCCAGTACATGATTGGGGTATGGAGGTATTACACCGCATATCAGAAGACGGTACGTTTAACCAACAAGCTCCCATTATCGGTCTGTCTGTTTATAGGCCAATGGATATTTATTCCTTTGACCTTAAATCAGCGATGGATCGGTGGCCTTTGGTGATCATTTACACTCTTATGGAGTTGTTATTTGGTCCAACATGGGCTTCGTCTATTGTTAATGGGACCTTGGGCCTCAACTCATTTTGGGCTATGGTTAGGAGACCTTCTCTTGTGAGTTTTGTGGCTGGTCAACCTTTGGGTTATTACGGCTCTTGGGCTCTTTTCTCACTGTCACACCACTTTTTAGTGTGGTTGGCGATTGAGTTAACTCTTCATCAGAACCGGCCTTTCACCCGTTATGCGGTGCTCGGTGATGACATAGTCATTGTCCACCCGAAAGTGGCAGGTAAGTATAAGGAAATGTTGGGAAAATGGGGAGTTTCTATTTCAGTGGGAAAATCATTAATTTCCCCTAATGGACCCTTAGAGTTCGCCAAGAAGTATTGGGTGAGAGGAATCCAAAAGGATATCTCCCCGATATCAATATGGGCTCTACTCACAGTTAGATCGACATTGGGCCTCACGCAGCTAGGGGATCTATATAAGATATATAATCCGAATGTCTTATTTCGGTTAGCTGGTGCAGGTTATCGAGTGAGATCTCGTCTATACTCTTCTCGTCGTTCTCCGCGATGGGAGAGATTATGGATTGCCGCTACGAAGCCCCCGGTCTCAGCTACCGATTGAATGGTGGATTGGTCGGGGACGACCCATCAATCCCTATCTTAAGGGACTATTAGTTGAGAGGCTCAGACGGGAACTCAGACCTAAAGAACTAAGGCTGATCCCCGATGAGTTGGTGTTTGATGGAGAACGGGAAATCCTGGAACGCACGTTGATCTATAATTGGGTCAAGCAGTGGCTCAAGTGGAATACCTGGTACTTCACCATAGCATGTAAGCCGGACCCGAGTTTCGCCGAATTATTCACAGCGCCTATTTGTGCCACAACCTGGAAGAGGTCATTTTACCAATTCGTGTTGTATGGCCTTGTATGGAAGTGCTATGATATAGGTGCGGGACCCTGGTCACATCACAGGGTTATTGTCCTCCCTATATGTTGGATGAGAAAACTGTGATCCAAATTGATAGGTGGATCTTGTGAGGAAGAGGTGGGACTGATTTCATCATGTCTCCTGTGGCTGACCAAACCCAGGAGGAAAAGGTGACTGGCACATAAGAATTGTTGTGCACCTGAGCTTAGACAGGAGAAAAGGGGTTTCAAAGCCCTTACGTTATAGGGGTAGCGGCATATCGTACTAGATCTGTAACCTATAGCATCATTAATAGAGCTAGCGGCAAATGCTTTAGCACTCGTGCTTTCATTATGGATTAACTAGCACGAGTAGTGGCTCCAGTAGCTTATCTGGGGTACCTCCTGTAGTGGGGGAGGCAAAGCACCAGTGGTAGCATCAGTACCGGCATAACCTTTTTTTATATAGACGGCCTATATCCAATCACCCCGACTAGTCAATATGCCTTGGGGGAAGCTTACTTTAAAGAATTAGACAAAATATAAAATTAGAAAGAGCCAGCGAGCGATTCAGTTTCCGTTTTTAGTAGCTTTCTCTTTGTAATGCCTTTCTTCGCCCCTTGTGGGGAGGTCGGTAAAGTATAAAGTAAAGAAGGATGTCAGCTCCTCTTTTCTTTTCCAGGTTAGGTAGTATGTGCTTTTGCTGTTCTCGAGCATTTTCTATAAATAGCCATTCTCTTACGTAAGCTTCTGGTAAGGAGAATACAAATATATAGATAGGTACGGGCCCATAAGGTAAGGCAGTCTGTAAGGCTAGCCTTATGGGGAGGGAGTTATTCATATGACAATCCGAGGTACTCTCTCGGATTACCTGAGTGAGTGCCTTTCTTAAGAATATTTTTCCACTTTAGGAGTCTTTTTTGTTCCTGCAGTTACTTTGGCTCTCCCTTCCATGGGAGCGGGTTCGAGCTCTGCTCCATCCATTGCAGCTTCCGTAATTCCTTATCATTGCGAGAAAGTTCCAATTCCCCGTCCCAGTACTAGACCCGGTAGTTGTAGTTTATCTACAGCAGTCCTTTTCACTTGAAGGTCTTTTAAAAGGACAAATGAAAAAACCATCAGGTAGGTTTGAAAGTCTTCCAATTGGAGTTCTTTTTTATTGCCCCTACAAATCGAATAGTAGCAAGCCTTGCTCCCAGGTAATCTCTTCCAGTTCCTTTGCAGGCGGTTTTAGCAACTATTGATCCAGTTTTATTGTCAGTCCCCAGTGATCCAATTGAAGAAATAAGGTCTTGTCCCGACCAGTTTCCGTATTCAAAGTGTATAGGGGTATTTACTAGTTACATTGCTAGTATTGGCATTGCTTCTCTCTTCCCTTGAGATAGAAACTTTAGTGCAAGGAATCCTGTGCTAAAGACAGTGAGTTGTGCTTTAGCTATTCCATTCTCCCCTTCCAGACAGAAAGAGTTCTGAGTCGTGCATTTCGAGTGCTTCCCGATACGAGCTTTCCGGGCGCAGGTGGAGAATCATCCAGACTCAACATACCAATGAAGAATCTATAGTGCCTCTGCTTCAAGCGCTCAGGAAGCAATTGGGGTAGTATTTTAACCGCAAACGAGATTGAGGTGATGAAGTCTGCTTAAACTTTACTTGGTTGAAGGTCATTTTATTTCCTTACGCTAGGCTACGCTTTTCCCTAGGGCTTTCACTTCTCTTCTCGTCTTCAAGCACGAGGAGAATAGAATAATGGAACCTGGGATTAGTAGTTGACTCCATTCCGGGGTTAGCTTTGGAGATGTTGAAGGAAGAAAGTGATGCTATTACAGCTGTTCTTGGAAGAGAAGTAGAACTACAAGATTCTTTTTCCCGGCAAAGTACTAAGAAAAGCAACGCGAGAGAGACTGAGCGATAATGGAATGATCATCCATGGAGCCAATGTAAAGCCGCGTGCGAAAACTTCATTTGGCGCTGTTTAAAATGAAGATCTCGAGTTAGGCGCTTGAGATACGACTTTATCTAAGACCTGTATGGTCTCGGTCTTTCCTTTTATTTTACTCTAGCTCTCTAGCTTTCACTCTATTCACTCGTTCTATTCAAAATGAAAACTCACTACAGCTCGCACGTTCGTGTAGGGTCTTCCCTCGGGGACAGTCTTATTTTTTGGTTTGGAGCCTCCCTTCTCCTTTCAAAAAAGCCTGATCCACAACCATAACAACTTATCAGAGAGCCAGAAAGGAACCTTCCCTGAGGGGAGCATCGAACCTCTCTCATTCTCGTTTCAGGATGGACTCATGTGAAGGGGGAGTTATGGCCTGGAAAGGAGTAAGATAGGAGCGTCAGTTGAGAGGGGTCGCATTTAGGAGTGATTCTTCTCTCTAAAGAAAAGAAGGCTACTTCGCTCTGCTGGATGTGGATGCGTCGGATCCCGTACATCTAGTGCAGTGGAACTCACCTATTTCTGTTGACTGCTAGACCCGATTTTCTCTTTCAAAGAACTTCGTAGCTTGTTAGGCCATCGGTAGAGGACTATACCCTCGTGCTTTTTGTTTCAGGACGAATCTAGGGCTAGGGCGTCATTCTAGCTCTTGCTCGCGCATTTGGTACTTATGGAGGGACTTGCTTTGCTTGCTTCCTCCCCCTGTGAGAACCGCCTACCGTTTGCGTTGATTTCACGTGTCTGTTCTATTCAAATAATCATTTTTTGGTCAAAAATGTCCTTCCTTTTCTGTAAGCGCTCGAGCTATGGGGAGATACCGTCTGTGATCCCGTATCCAAGCAGCAGCTACAACTTCTGGCCATCGTGTTACCTCCTGCGAGAAACCTAGTGAATGTCAACTGCTCGATTTCTATCTGACCTATACAAGATTTTTCGGAATTGAACACCTTTATCTGACGCGATGAGACTTCTGGGGCCCTCTCTATTCCAATTGTCAATCCTGCCTACCTCCAACTGCAGGAGCTGCTGTCGCTATTTGTTGTTCCTTTCCACAGGAAGCTTCTAAGTTATCTTCTCATATCAACTTCTTTAATGATATGATGGGGCTGTTCAACCATCTTTTAGAATCTTCTTAGAGTACTCTCCTTGATCTGCATTCTATGTTCCGCAGTAACCATTCTTTGATAGTACTTAACAGCAAACTAAGCTATCTCTTCATGTTTTTCATGGAGGTTACCCCTTTTTTCATCTTTCAAAACTCTCATACTATTTTTTGCCTTCCCCTTACTAGATCAAATAGAGCATAGACGCATAAAAATCTTTTGTGTTAACATCACTAACCGAGATCCATAGGGCTCTCGAACTCAGTCTCTAGAGAAGGCTGGCTTGGATTTATTTCCTGTATGGTTGATCATCCGAAAAGGCCAAATAAGCATGATTGGCTTTCAAAGTTTTATCTTTGCCTACAAAATCATTCTTCCTTCAGAGGGTCTTCTTGCAGAAGATCTTGAATCTTCACCAGTTCCTCTCTGCTCTCTCTTACTTTGTCCTTGATGTTTCAAAATTCTTTCTTACTCGAGGAGAAGAAGGGCCGCTTTTCTTGTAACGAATCTATTCCATTGAATTTGTCCGGGGCAAGGAGTGCTATCGCACGTGCCTGGAAAGGGATTGACTTGGTTGGTTCACTAACAGTCTCGCTCGCTTATCACCCGCTGGCGGATCGTCCGCTCTTCCCTTTCCCTCTGGATTGTGGGTCATCCTTCATGGAGATCGCTCCCTCGCTCGTGTACTTGAGCCCGCTCTATTCGATACTGCTTTCTTTACTAGACTTGTGTCCCGTTGCATATGGACTCGACTCGCACTAGTGACGTTGTGCTATGCACATATCCGAAAGCAGTGATAGCTTTCTAAGCCCTTGGATGTAGTTTCTTTCCTTGGGTTTTCGTCCTTCTCCGGGGATTTTTTTACATCTCGTAAGCCGGCTAGATTCAATACAGCGGGTGAGGAAAATCCAGCAAGCTTAGACAAGCTAGAAAGTAAGGAAGCAAGCTCAATTTGAGTTCTTCGCTCTTAGACTAAAAAATAAAGCGCATGAACTACCCTTATTGACCTAAAAGGTCAGCCCAGTCAGTGCAGTCTCGATCTTTATGATTCAAATTCTCTTTGCGAGCTAGCCCGGTACTCCATAAACCAGCTCTTCTCAGAACCCGGGGGTAGTGAGAGGACTAACCCTAAAAAAGGGAGAGAGATTCAACAGCTAAAGAAAGCTAGCAGAATTGGCTTGAATGAATATCCCCTTCTTTTCTTCCTAGGACTAAGATGTTGGACTTGAATACTATTGTATGCACAAGCACCTGCCAACCTGAGTTGAGTAGTGGACTAAGCTTGGGCTTCCACGGGGAAGCGTTTTGGAAACGTTGGAACTCTTCTTTTGTAAAAAACAAGAAGCATTTTAGGTGACATTTCTTACATACTACAACAAAGAAGACCACTTCCTGGTAGTAAGGGGTTCTCAAGCGTTTACCAACTGATGGTACGTTTGATCAACTGAAAACTCAAGATCGATTAGTTGGCGAGCAAAAAACATATTGTTTCGACTTGAAGTCCGCCACGGATAGTTGGCCTTTGGTACTCCTGTTCGAGATAATGTGTTATCTGTTCGATCGGTCGTTCGCCTCTAGTGTGGTGAATTCCGCACTAGCTTGGAACATCTTCGAGATCCCCTTTGTAAAGAGGAAGTTCTCTCAAATTTCTTTTGTGGCTGGACAACCGCTTGGATACTACGCTTCTTTGCCTTTATTTAGAACAGGTTTGGCTTTGCATTCATCTAGGCTGTGGCCTCTCATGTGACAGAAGGATTTAGATTGGGGGATTCTCGTAAATGATTCGTTGCCAGCGCAAAAATTTTCCCATCCCCAGCCAAATACGATTGGGCATATCCTTCAAGCAAGAGATCAACCAATACGCATACTAACGCAACACTAGGGTGGTCGTAGATCAGCTGATTGGGGCGTCCATTGGTGGAACTCAGCCGGAACCTAAATACTGTGGCCCGAAGAATTACTACGTCATTTGGTCTAGTTTAGTGATAGAGGTGGGTCAGCTTGGTTCGCTCAGGCTCTAATGCCGGCGATGAAGCAAACAAATAGGGTGTGAGAACATTCAGACCTCTCTGAGACTAAGAGGGGCTGGTTACAGGAGGTATTCCTGTAAGCCTTGTAACATTAACCCAAAAACCAATCGTCACTGGTTTCGGCACATTCTTTTCGCCCTCTCTCCAGGAAAAAAAAACCTATGCCTTTCTCAGTCTGGTTAGGCTTTCCGGAAGGTTTTCTGGTNGAACATTCGGACATACATTGTAGGCTCTCCTACAACTATTAGTTGGACTGGGAAAGAAAGACTCACATTCCCGGATAACCAGACAGTCTCGGAAGATATAACCATGCAATTCGAACGAAGTTTTCTCGGAAACGAAACTGACTTTGCATCTTGGATGACAGGGCCCCGTGCATGGTGCCAGCGGGCAGCACCCAACGGAGCTTTAGTATTATATTAGTAGCAGGGCCGTCAAAAGCAAGGGATAAAGAAAGGCTGCGCTGATGACGATGCTATCATAAGAGAGGACCAGACAGTTCCCGGTTCCCAAAACAATAACAGATTTATTGACTGAGTTCTCGGATGTCAAGCCACCGCAACTACCGAGAGCTCTTCATCCCCGAAGGACTATTGATCACCAAATTGAGTTGGTTCCGGGTGCACGGCCTCGGCTAAAGCACCTTACCGGATGGCCCCCGCCAACTGCTTATCTCTCTCCCTCGCATTCAATTCATGACCTAACGACTATCCCTGTTTCGGGGAGGGAATCACTTGCTGGATCAAACCTATCCGGAGAAAAAAAAGTGATGAAAGACCCTCTTTTATGCTTGTTCATGTTGTGATTGTAGCTTCTTTGTCTTTGCGATCGCATTAACATGGCGCTGTCTTCTGTTTGATCCTCTCGAGTCGAGCCCAAAAGATCTCATTCTGGATTGGACTGCTTCATCAGCATTTTGAACATGGAATATCCTCTTCTGAGGTAGCAGAAAGGCGAGAAAGACTAATCTTTGAATTCCGCTTGAAAACGAGTCCCGTCCTTACTTTTCTAAGAAGTTACTATACCCTCGGGCAAGCATAAGATAAGATTTGTATGAAAGAGATTTCGTTTCACCCTTTGACTCTGTTTACTCTGAAGCTTGATTTCACACTGACAGGTTTGAAGGAAATTTCATTCACTAACCCTTTCTTACTCCCACTACTTCATCACCTGCGACAGCAGGGACGGATATCCCTTATAGCCTTTGAAAGCTGTACAATGAGAATTCTTTATATAAAAGGAAGAGTTTCGATGCCATCCTCATTTTCGATAGCATCCGAGTCTCATTGATCCGATCGGAAAGGCATAAGTCCCACATCGGATGATAGTTCATCTGCAGCCTCTTCTAGTCCGAAAGTGCCACATCTGAGAACAACCTATGAATGTGCTAGCAAGGAAGCTAGCCTCATGTGCGTGGGTCTATCAAGATAGTTAAAGGGTCTTTCGGTTTTATTCATATTCCGATTAAAAACTTTATTTCTTCAAATTCAAAGGATTTAATCCTTTACCTCTCAAATGAGCAATTCGAGAAAAAAAACTACACATTCTCGTGATTTCTATCCCCGAGTCACTTATAAATTTCAAAGTTGGATTATGAAATTGCGAAACAGAATTTGAATTGGATCAAGACTTCCAATTTTTTAAGTATGAGTAAAGGATCCATGGGTGAAGATAGAAAGTCAATTTCTAATCGTAACTAACTTCGATTTTCTTTGAAAAGAAAGAAATTGAAGCAAAATAGCTATTCAACGACGACTTTGGTTTACTAGAGACATCGACATATTGTTTTAGCTCGTTGGAAACAAAACCCTTTTCCTTAGGATCCTCTCAAATAGAAATAGAGAACGAAGTAACTAGAAAGATTGTTAAAATGACCTTCTTCTAGAAGGATCATCTAGAAAGCGATTCGTTTTGTTTATATTTAAACAAAAAAGCTGACAGGGTAGAATTTTGTTCATTTTGAACACATCTTAGATCTACGAATTGACTCATCTTCCATAAAGGAGCCGAATGAAACCAAAGTATCATGTTCGGTTTTGAATTAGAGACCTGAATCGACGTCGACTATAACCCCTAGCCTTCCAAGCTAACGATGCAGGTTCGATTCCTGCTACCCGCTTATTTCCCTTTATTCTAAATATTCTAATAGAATTCTATTCTAGAATATGTATTCTAGAATATATATATAATATAGTAATAATTATAGTAATAATTCGGATTAATTATTCGTTGAATATAGAATTCAAAAAATTATCTCATATACAATCCGATCTTGTTTGTTTTCACTTCAAACAAGAGGTAAAAAAAAGCAAAATACAAAAAAAATCGGAATGAATAGCGTCCATTGTCTAATGGATAGGACAGAGGTCTTCTAAACCTTTGGTATAGGTTCAAATCCTATTGGACGCAAGTTATTTCCATCTATTTTTGATTTCGATAGCAAGAAATACTTTTTACAGATTTTCAGAGAAAAGTGAGCAATTTCCTTATGCCTGTTCCTGAAGTAGAAACCGGTCCCTATGTTCCTGAATAGCTTCTTTCAAAAGGGCTTCTGCTTCCTCAGTAAATGTCTTAGTAGAAGATATTATTTCTTGGAACTGAGGTTTATTTGTTTTTAAGTACGTACGTAATTCAACAAGAAATTTCCTTACCTGCCCAATTTCTAATGAATCAAGAAAACCATTTGTTCCGGTATAAATCGTCATTATCTGTTCTTCTACCGTGAGAGGGGCTGATTGGGATTGTTTAAGCAATTCGCGTAATCGTTGACCTCTTGCCAATTGATTCTGAGTAGCTTTATCAAGATCTGAAGCAAATTGTGCAAAGGCTTCTAGTTCTGCAAATTGTGCGAGTTCCCATTTTCATTTACCAGTTACTTGTTTCATGGCTTTAATTTGAGCTACAGACCCTACTCTGGAAACGGAGATACCCAGATTAATAGCAGGTCTTACTCCAGCATTGAATAGATCGCCGGATAAGAATATTTGCCCATCAGTAATGGAAATTACATTAGTAGGAATATAAGACGAAACATCCCCCGATTGAGTTTCAACTATTGGTAAGGCGGTCATACTTCCTTCACCTAAACTAGAACTTGATTTAGCGGCTCTTTCCAAAAGACGTTCATGCAAATAAAAAACATCCCATGGATAAGCTTCACGACCAGGTGGTCTTCGTAATAGAAGAGACATTTGTCGATAAGCTTGGGCTTGTTTGGAGAGATCATCATAAATGATTAAAGTGTGTTTTTCACGATACATAAAATATTCAGCCAAAGCTGCTCCTGTATAAGGAGCGAGGTATTGTAATGTA
>NC_133316.1:9844255-9869528 GCF_012295235.1 Primulina huaijiensis | reverse complement strand
AATTCTCGCTGACCACGTCCTATGGGGATCATCGAATCAATAGCAATAAGCCCGGTTTGAAGAGGCTCATATACGGAACGCCGGGAAATAATACCTGGAGCGGGAGATTCAATTAATCGAGATTCAGAAGCTGCAATTTCCCCTCTACCATCAATAGGTTTAGCCAGGGCGTTTATAACACGACCCAAATAAGCCTCACTCACTGGTATCTGAGAAATTCTTCATGTTGCTTTTACAGAACTTCCTTCTTGTATCATCAAACCATCACCCACAACACCAACATTATTTTATTCAAAATTCAGAGCAATACCTATTGTACTTTCTTCAAATTCTACTAATTCACCCACCATTACTTCATCAAGACCATGAATACGAGCAATACCATCGCCCACTTGAAGTACGGTACCGGTATTTACAATCTTGACTTCTCTATCATATTGTTCAATACGTTTGCGGATAATATTACTAATTTCGTCTGCTCGAATGGTTACCATGAGTTTTTCTTTATTCTTTTTTGAAAAGAAAAAAAATAATGCCTTTTATAGTATTATTATATTATTATAGTAGAAAGAGTAATCAGTTATTTCTTTCATCGCCCCCAACATGTCAATATTGACGCTAATGGTACGCAAATGTAACTCGTTGTTCAAACGACTATTCAGAGTTCCCAGAGCTCCTTGTAAGGCTTGTTGGAAAACCCGTTGCCGGACTTGATTAATCGCCCTTTGCTGTTCAAACTGAATGGTTTCATTTTTGTAATTTTCTAATTGTTCCAAAGTATTATAAGTTGAATTAATCGAATTCCATTTTTCTCGCTCTATCTCAGAGTATCCGTTCACCCTAAACTCATTGGCTTCCATTTCCACCTTTCGAAAGCGGGCCCCGGCTTTTTCCAGCTGTTCAATGGCCCCCTCACGCAGTTCTTCTGAATTTCGAATAGTATTCAGGATCCTCTGTTTTCGATTATCTAATAAATCACTTAATGAAAGTAGATTATAATTCCGTTCATTTGAAAACTTCCATAATCCCTTCCCAAACCAAACATGAATCTTTCGATTCATTTGGCTCTCGCGCTCAATTACTTGGTAAATTCTCATAGCTTATTTTATGAATGTAATGAGCCTATCCTCTCTTCTTTATTCATAGTCCAAAAAAATACGAATCTAATGCAAAACTAAAATAGTTGGAGGACTCTTCTGACAAAATAAAAAAAATATGTAATTGTCAGCAAAGTTGTTTCTTTTTTTTTCTTCAGTTCAAATACAAAAGGTTTTTCTTACTTATACATTAAGGCATAGGTCGTCCATTCAGCATTAGATAAAAGGGGGAAAATGTCTATTTTTAGAACAAGCGGTTCAAATTATTTTATCAAGATGAGGGTCCTATATCGATAAAATATTCATTTGAAAACGATCTCTATATTAACATAGTGGTCGAAAGAGTACCATGCTGTGTCTAGACTTCAAACGATTTGCTTTAACCATCTTAACAATCTCACATTATTGGTTGTTAGAGAATCAAAGTGGATTTGCCAATTAATCACGAAATGTGATGGTTCTTACATATCATTTCTTTATTTCTTCAGAAGTAATTCGAAAGATCATGCACCTTTCTTTCCTAGTTATAACGGAAAAGGGTACAGCTGGTTAGATACAGCCTATTCTTGAAATAAACAACTCACACACACTCCCTTTCCAAAAAAGATCAATACACCAATCACTACACTTAGATTTATTAGATTTGTTGCTAAAATATCGGTATTAAATCCGAAACTCCCGGCAGATGGCCAGTGGCCTAAAGAAACGAAAGAATCGGTTACATTTTTCATATAATCTCCTCTTATAGATAGACTAAAAAATCGACCAAAGTTCTCACTTTGCCCCTCTTTTTTTTTGAAATCGAGTCAAAAAATATTCGAGTTATAATTTATTTTATTTATAGGTATAAAGTATGAACTACCCCTTGATGGTTTGAACACCATCATAAAAAACTTTCCCCTGTACTACGAACGGGAAGGATGAAAGCGAATTGGTATACTAATTCCTCATCTGCAAATCAGCCCTTCCCTAACCTAACGTAGGTTATTTTCTCAACGAATAAGAAGGAATAAGTAATAGTAGGAGTGAGATCTTGATCTAATTTGAAAAAGCAAACGACAAGTCCACGGAAATAAAATAGGAAAAATACATATTTTTCCTATTTCTAAGATTAAACAAAAGGATTCGCAAATAAAAGTGCTAATGCTACAACCAATCCATAAATTGTTAACGCTTCCATAAAAGCTAGACTAAGCAATAGAGTACCTCGTATCTTTCCCTCTGCCTCGGGCTGTCTTGCGATACCCTCTAGGGCTTGACCCGCAGCAGTCCCTTGACCAACTCCAGGTCCGATAGAAGCAAGCCCTACGGCTAATCCAGCAGCAATAACGGAAGCAGCAGAAATCAGTGGATTCATGATAAGTTCCTCGTACCAACAAAAAGAAATGGTTAATGATACAATCAACCAATGAATTATGACTTAATTATTCGATCGATAGGATTAATCTAGTCGAAGTAACTAAGAACTTCGAATTTCAGTAATAATATTATTGAATTATCAGAACTACTTCGATATATCCTTTTTCGTTTCTATCCACAGAGTCTTCGCGAATCCATAGAATTCTCGTTTTTACATTTCTTGGTTCCAAACTGTTATTTCACAATTCTTTCAGCTTTTCTTGATTTCATCTGTTTATTCAGGCAAGTCGCAAGGCATTAACAAAGGCAAGCAGTCGTTACGCCGATTAAAGCCAGAACCCTAGATGCAGAGAATCCGCTGTTAGGAATCGATTTCATCATAACTAGTTCAGTCGGGAGAGAGCGGTGGGGACATATATCCCTCGCCCGGGAAGAGAACTGGGGTAGTAAAAGCCGGAGGGTGTCATTCCCCCTTCTCTTGTCACTGATGGATCGAATCCAAATGATGGATAGTTCGCCTCTGCATCCACTGCTTCTTCGGATGCTTCTCCCACTGGAAAGGAGGAATGAACTGAGACTCCACTCGAAGTGGACCCATTCGGTCGGTCTCGGCTTGGTTCCGTTAATGGTTGAAATGGATGATTTTTGAAGCACCCCCTTTCCTCTTTTTATACAAGGCGTTGGAACTTTCCCATTAGAGATCGTACCCGCGATCGAAGGCAGGAAAAACCACCAACTCTTGAGCTTCCATTCGTGGGTTTAGAGATCGCTAGGGCGCACCACCTACTTGATTCCTTTCTCCGCTGCTCAATGGTTCTAGTCAGAGGAATAGAAACTGGGATTCGTCCCTTCTCCGCCTATCGGGATTGGGTGCCGATTTCGTTCGATCGATACGTGGAAGTTTGAATAGTCTGTTCCTTCATGAGGAAGGATGAGGAACGATCGGGGACACAGCAAATGAATGGTAGAAATCCTTCTTTATTCATTCAGAAAAGACTGAACCACAAACTCACTCATGATAGCCAATCTCGATTTCCAGCGGGGCACCCAAACCATCTAGCCAGAAGAGAGCAGAGAATTCTAACCTCTTGTGGAGACCCAGAATGTACTGGATTCAAGGATTCCATCACTGAACGAAGACGAGGCTACTCCCAGTAGGTGCTTGGGCTACTACATCCCCGATTACTTTGATCAGGCCAACTATAAAAAGAAAGGGGATAGATCTCACATTCAACTGCGCTTCCCGGCATAAGGAGCCCTCTCACCTTGAGCAAGATGCAACTTTCCCGCCAGCCCTGATGAAGCTTCCCGCCTAACCTGAGATAGGTAGAGAAGGAAGGCACGAAGAGTTTCCATGATGTGTCGATGTTTTCATTCAGCACGCCCATGAAAAAGGCAATTAGGCCAAATTAGACTGAAGGGAAGGTGCGAGAACGGTAAACTGAATTCTCGAAGCATGTTTCATTAAGCTAATGAATTTGATTTGAGACGATCAGATCTTGGACAAAGCTCTATTGAAGATTTCTCATACTCTATTTCTTCCCGAACCCACCGGAGAAGTGACCTGTCTCGCTAGTTCTTAAGCTTGGACAATTCTCCTTCCTTGGACATTCTGTTCATCCGACCAGAGCAGACCAAAGAAGTGACCTGCTTGTATGCCTGTCTCCGGTTGCGGGTAAAAGGACATAGGAAAGGGAATAGGTTAGAGACAGAGGTTACGAGTGCCTGTTCTGTTCTTATGAGTAGGAGAACCCTGTATGAAGCTCGGGCGCTTCATGTAGAGAGAGACCGAAGCCAATCTAGTTCACTTCATGATGCCAGGCAATGAATCAGTCAAGTAGCTTTGCCGGTCTTTGGTTTGCAGACATATGGGAATAGACCGTCTTCTTGCTCTTTTCTAATATTTCAATATTCATCTAGCTTTTTATGCTTAACAATTGAATTACGCTTTCACCCGGGTAAGGTGATCAGTGAGTTGGTCTTCCGTATGAGTTAGGAGGAGCCGGGTTAGAAGAATTGTTAGGGAAGGTCCTTGTAGATGGTCAGAGAAAGAAGAGAGATTCTTGAAGACGTCGATGGGAAGAGTCTGAGTAGGATCGTCTTCCGGCGACTTGCAGGAACCATTTCAGCCTTCTTTTGTTCCTGTATTCTCATCCAATCATAGAAGCCATTCAGCTACGACGATCAATATAAGAGTTGTCTTATCCTACCGAAGGAAAGGTCAGCTTGAGTGACCTATTCCCTCAGTGATTCGATAACCTTCTCGTAGTCATTCATAGTTAAAGCTTCGAGGTACCGCTATTAGGGAGTTTTTCTCTTTAAAGAGGAGGTGATCACTAAATAATGTTCTCCTTTGCTTTCATTATTTCATATCGGTAGGTTGAAAGGTAAGTAATAGGAGACCTAAACCCGACTCTAATCAGTTGCCTCCCTCTCTCTGCCCTATAACTGAAATAAAAGAGCACGGCGAAAACCTTCTTTCTTTTTGAATATGCCACGCGATTCGAAATGATTAGATATTAGATGAAGGGCCTAGACAATGAAAGGGGAACAGCCAGAACAAAATGAATATTTATCCTCCCCCATACCATAGAGAAAGAGGAAGAACAACTACTGATTGATGGATAATGATTGATTGCACACAGATGTTATGAAAGAATTGTTCTAATATCCCCTTAGCTCTCACTCTCAAGTGAGGGGGTCTCAATTCTAACCTAATAAAGGAAAGGCAGAACCATAGCCAATCACACATCTCGTTGCTAAGAGATAGCTGGCGAAAAGCTTTAACTAGAAAGCGACCATTGGACTAGTAAACTAACTGTCATTGCATTGAAAGAAAGCAGAGGGAAATTCCGTAGTTAGTAGTTAAGTTTCTCAAGTGAGAATAAAATCCTTCAATGCTCCGTACCAAACAAAACAAACCAAGGTGCGTAGCGCTCTCTCTTTTTCATAGTCATGTGCTCGTGGGAGGAGACTCGCCTTCTTCTTCTGAGATGGGACGGGATGACGAGAATATGCTCTGCAGATGTTTTCAGGAAGAAGAGAAGCCGGTTTTAGCAAGGAGCGAAGGGCTTTAGCGGCAGGTTCGATAGGACCAGGGCTGATGCAGGGTGAAGGCAAGAGCAGAATGAGAAAGAGCTTGGTCAAAGTAAAAGTAGACTGCTTAATTCGTAAAACTTACTAGATATTGAAACTTGACTGGTATAACAACTTGAGCATTGAATTGCCACGTAGAGGGCGAAGAAGGCTTGACCTTAATGTAATGGTCCGCACGCACCGTCGGATCACTGCTCTCCCTTAACTATATATCAGAGTAAGCAAGCTTTTCGAATCCTATCTTTCTAGCCTATGCCTCTCCGCTTCTTCTACCCTGAGACGAAAGCATTGGGACTCCTACTTGCTAGCCCGGGATTTCTAAATATAATAATTTTTACTGTAAGACAAAAGAACGACTGCTACATCTATATCTAGTTGAGTCGACCATATTTCTACTTGACTGGATGAGTAAAGGTAGTTGGATATGGTTGAAGCAGGCTTCCCATAAGAGGAAAATATGATCAATAGAAAGAGTGAGACCCGCTAGAAAGCAATGTTTTAGAGTTACGCCTGGTAAACAAACAAATAAGAAGGTCTTTCTTCGAGCGAACTCCAGCGTGCAGTTCAGCCAATTTGCATTCAAGCGGTGAGACTGACGTTTATTCAGCAAAGAAAGGGGAAGTGGTAAGACTTGGCCTTCCCCTTCTAGTTCATCTATACACTTAGACTTTTAAAGTACCTCTACGTAGGTGATGCTATTCTAGTCGTTTGAGGTCCACTGCCTTGGAAAAACCTTTCATATCAGCAGGAATGATTGGAGGATAGATGCCTTCTTGAGTGCCTACCTAGGTAAAATTCCGTCTTCTAGGCATGGGGCCACTGGTTCGGGCTCCACATTGGCATCAAGAGTACTACCCTTTTTCTTTCGAGTCGCAGTTCCTCCAAGAAATAAGAAATTCATTTAGAGGGCGTAGCAGCGAAACGAAAGAAGCATAAGAAGGAGAAGGAGATCCGGCGAGCTGCTATTGGCTTGGGTGTGAAAGAATTGGTTCTTCTTTTTTTAGGTTTTCTGCTTATGAGCCGGTTAGCTAAATGGAATTGACAGATAGATTGGTGGCAACAGAAAGACTTGATTACAGGTATCTGCCTCTCGGGGTGCTTTAGACCAGCAGATGGAGAAGGTGTTGAAGGCTGAGTTTCTTGCTTTGAACCTTCCACCGGCTTCGAGGCAAAGCCAGCGATAGAGGACTCAAATAGAACCAGAACATTCGTTCCCCAACGAGTTGATCTGAAGGCTCGAAAGGAGGACCTAGTAGAAAGACCAGAACTTCACTCTTCCCCCTTCTCTGTCCTATCTTTTATCTCCATTCTACAGCACTTGCATCGAACATCTTCTTACCGAAGTTAGCCTTGTTCCACACTTTGAGGGATTTTTTGGTCGCTTTCCGCTTATGATAGATAGAAACGGAAAGCTATGGAACCTCTGATTGTAGTATTCCAAGCTGCTTTGACAACACTATGGCTTCTCCTTCATCAATCCCTCATCGCTGCTTCTTAAGGACAGGAAGAGACCCCCAATCCTATGGTAGTTACACCAAACATAACCCATCTTGTTTCCCTTAAACTTGGCTCTACCAATTATCTTCTTTGGAAATCCCAATTCCTACATTATAATATGAAATGCTTTTCTGGGCTTTGTCGACGGAACGTTTCCCAGTCCTCCTCAGTTTATTTGTTATGCCAATGGCAACGCCATACAAAACCCTGCATATTCGGCTTGGGTTCGGACAGACCAAAGCCTCCTATCATGGATCAATGCAACTCTTACAAAAGAGATTCTTCAAGAGGTTCATGAACTGACAACCTGTCGTGATATTTGGTTATCCTTGTAAAAAAGATTTTTAGACCAGGCTACTGCTCGTGAGTTACATCTCAAACTTAAATTGAAATCTTTGAAAAAGAGATCCCAACGTATCTTCGGTCCATTGCGGATTCCCTAGAAGCCATAAACTCTCCCCTTTCTTCTAAAGACATGGTGATCTATGCACTGGCAGGACTCCCTGAAGAATATGAATCCTTTATCAGGACGGTCACTAACAATAATTCGTCGTTAACCTTTGATGAACTTCGAGCTAAACTGCTACACCAAGAACAGCGCCTTCAACACCTTCATGGCGCTTACATTCAAGCTCTCAAGTGGCCTTTGTTGCTGCATCATACAATGTTTACTACTATATTATGTGCGAATTAGGCCAGTCTGCAATTCTTGACTTGAAGTCTTCTAACGACTCTACCAACATGGAAATTAGCTCATAAGAGGTGGGTCCGCTAGGGAAATCCCTTCTTTCGACAAAAGAGTGCTCGTCTTCCAAGAATCATATTCTTTTTGTCCTGAGATTATCAGCCGCCAACAGAACCAAAGGGAATTCACATGAGATTTCATCATAGACCAGGTTTCTCTTTTACCAAAAAATGCTTCTGAACTGCTAATATAACCACTCGCGCGACAACATTCTTCGTCTATCTTCTCGTCCTCTATCTTATTTGTTAGCTTCTAACATATGAAATTCCTCTGAATGAAAGATCCTTTTTCTTCTTAAAGAAGTACGTCATGAGTTACTTGACGAGCTTCAAACTGGAAGAACTTTCGGCTTGAGTCACTAAAGATAAAGAGAGCCACGCCTCAGGAGATATGGATTCGCCCTTACAGCTATTTCATGAGGAAATCACCTGACAGAGAGAGATGCCCTCTCGCTAGAGAGAAGAGCGGACTGAAGCTGCTTTGCCGAAGAGAGAGCGAGAGAGAGGGATGATAGGGACTCTGAAGACGATGCTTCAACGGGATCCTTTGGGTGGTTTTCTTAACCGGACAGACCTTCACTTTCAGCGGATCATGGCAGGGAGGCTCTATCTTTGAATCCAGCCAGCTACGTGCCTATTTACTAGGAAAAGCGAGAGTCTCCGTCGTCTGCGAATCTATTGCTTTCATCGAAATAAGGAAGGGCTTCCCTTAGGATGCGAAGTGGAACCTCTTTGCAGACCTCTTCCCATTCATCTTTCCTTTAGGATGAGAAAATTCTGCTCTATTGAATAGTAGTAGGGTCTTAAATAAATACCTTCCTTCGCGGTGAAAGCCTAAGCCCTGCCTTCTTTCTTTTCGAAGGGAAATGTCTTCCCAGCGTGTTCATGTTATGGACACTTTTCTTCTCATCAGCGTGATATGCGCGAGATAGAAGGGGCTTACTGTTGAATGAATGCTTATGTTGGAATCGGTAAGCTGATGTGCCATTACAGGGATATGGTTTCATCCTCTGGCTATTATCGACTCGGGAATGAACGAAATCGCTTCACTTCAAAGTGGAGGTTTGGGGTAATGATGGACTGACAGATCAGCTCCAAGGCCTGAGTGCCTAGGTTGCAGTGGTAAGAGTCGCTGCCGATGAGTTCCATCTGCCAGAGTCTTCGATAAGAAAGAGGAGTCTGAGTAAACAGAAGTGAGATCTTTCTTTAGGTAAGAATCAGACGGTGAGAAGATCTAGCAATCCTAGAACAGGAACGTAGTGAGAGGGGGAGCTTACTTAGCTGATAGCAAGCTCATTGAAAGCGAGTATTAATAGCTAAGCATCTAGTGTTAGCAACGAGTCAGCAAAGTGGATTGCATGCAGGTAAGCAGATTATGCTTTACTAGAAAAGAAGATAGCTTTAGTAAAGCTCTACTGTTAAAGTATAGTGCTGAGTTAGGAATGAACCCTGATAGGAGGTAGCAGTAAGAGGAGAAGCCGGAAAGGAAGAGTAAGAAAAAGAAAACTTTCTTTGTATTGTATTCTATCGCAAAAGTGTCTTATTATATAGGATCAGTATAGACCGGGCTCCATCAGGGAGAATAAAAGAAGGAGTTCCTGCTTCTATCTTTGCTGCTAAAAGAAGGAATGGGATTTCGCACCCTGGCAAAGCGCATCAATTGCAGTACAGTACAATAATAGAGTTGTTGTTATTCCGGGGCACTCTCCAAAGAGCTCGATGGAGCCCCTTTCTTTTCCCGTAGTGATGTGCCACTCGGCTAACACAAACTCTGAAGAACGATTAACAAAATATGGTACATGGATTTCGTAGTCTACCAGGCTGGCTTTGGTCGTATAGAAATAAAGGTATTATGGCCTTTGTGATACAAAGCGAAGTCAATTTCCGAATAAGGGATCTTGATCTTCATTTATGCTCGCGAGGAACTATTACGGAGGTGTGGCCTCAAGATCTAAAGGCCCCCGAAAGCCTTCCGTGCCAGATCACTCACCTACTTAGTCGGAGACAAATGATCAACAAGCAGAGCCAGCTCCACTGATTCACCTTGTAATAGAGTCAATCTTGCTAGATCGGCCACAGTTACCTCCGGCTCAGCTCGACCAAAGCAAAGGAAACCTTGGTTCTTTCGGAGCCGGAAGATGGACTGAGAGTGAAGCCTCTCTTTAGGCCGCTCACTCTGTATTCGCTCCGCCCCTCTTTAGCTTCAAGGAAGCATTAGCGAGTGCAAGTCCCTTTCCCTCAGTAGGCAAGCCGAAGGAGAGGGCTTTACAACGCCTCATATTCGAAAACGTCCGGAAAGACCCTATCTGTTTACAGAACACGCAAAGACATTGGATGGGCAATCTCTCACCAAGGTGGTTTCCATTGGTTCCGCTATTTACTAAAATGAATCGAGGAGAGGCTCGACTGAAAGGAGATAAGCCGGTTAACACCCTTAACCACTCGGAGCCCCAGAAGGAAATAGAACATACGTCCCCTCGGCAAGGGGCGGGCGGGAAGGAATAAGAAGTATCGAAAGCTGGAGTACTGAATGAAAGCTTTTTTTTCAAGCTGAAAGGAAATTTTTCTTACCCTGGATTCAAGCCAGTAAGCAGGGTCAAAGGATGGGGAAGGGGAGTTTGAAACATTTTACATCTGTCTCTTTCCAAGCTGCTCTTTCATAAGATGTGATGGCTCTTTTTTTTGAGTCGAGAAATCCCGTCGGGGCTAAACTCAGTCAGTATGCATTAATGACGGGCAACATAAATAACTAGTAATCAAATGGAGTGGCTCCACTGCTCAAGTAGTTCCGCGAGCCAGCCAATAGAGTAAAGAATAATAACTTGGCGTAGTGATCAGCTAAAATACCCATTAAAAACCCAGTACTAGGGCGAAGGTGGCGAATGGCATAACTGCTTCTTTTTTTTTTACGGATAGAATCAACTATTGTTGAAGAAGCCCATGTAGGCAAAAACCTGAAAGATTCTCTTCTCTTGAGTCGAATGCACAGTCCAGGGGGGTCTTTGGCCGAGCAAAAAGAAAGGTCGGTTCACCCCCTTTCTAGGCCATATAATAAAATACTATTTGAATTTCTTGTATGGATTGATAAAATTCACGAAATGGCATAGGAGACTGTTAGCTGCTGGAGGATGTGAAAAGCAGCTTTATGCTCATGAACCAGAAGGCCGAGTTTAATTAATAGAAGGCGTATAGCTTTCCTCAGGCTGGAACGCGTACTTGATTCCGGGTGTTCACCTCTACCTTTTAGCCTGTGAAATGAAAGCAGTCTAGCCAAGCCCCGAAGTCACTTTACTCTCTTGATCCGAATCCCTTTCTGGTGAAATGAAAATTCCACTGCGCAACACACTTGGAGTTCGAAGTGGGATAGAGATAATGAGCTCTTTAGTTGAACTGGCTGCTATCTTTCTAAACAGTGGTTTTCTCTTTGATACCCTCTCGTCCCTTGCTTCTTTCAAAGTGCTTTCTCGATCAACTATCTGACTTGAATGAAGACAGTAAACCATCCTTTCTTCTTCTCTTATGAGATTTCTAGTCTTAGAGTTGCTTGCTTTTCTCTCCGTTCCGTGTCGAGGAAGCGTGTATTCGAGTCGAGTTAGCTAGTTATAGAGTCGAGAGCGAGAGTTGATAGCGATAATGTCTTTTCTTTCTAGCTAGCTCTCGATTAGGGTATGACCCAGGAGCCGTAGACGAGGCTTTCTCTGTTCACGACTCCGGTGATATTGAATTGATATTTGGCTTTAGCTGGGCACCTTGGCAGGTGATAGTTACGTCGGAAAGAAAAAGAGCTCTGTAAAACTTAGTCTTGCTAAGACCTTCTTTGGCAACTTCTCGCCATGCCATATCAAAAAAAAGACATGAACGAAGGAGAGAGAGAGCGATGCTACTCATGATGATCTCAGCTGCTTTGAGAACTTTCTCGTGGATTGGTTTTTGTGAGCAAGGAAGGTGAAATAGAGAAATCTCATTCAATATAGTAAGGCGAATCGCCCGGTTCCATTAGTACTAAGAAAAAGAATTTGACGATAAAAATAAAAATAAATTGAAAGAAAAGAGGTGGCTTCTAAAATAACTACGTAATAGTAGTGTAAGCCTAGTAGCCTCCTTAAGAAAGAAAGAATAGATCAATATGCCATGCTTCAGTTAATAGGTCGCGTAGCCAAGCTAGTACAAGTAACGGTTGAAAAACGTTACGAATATCAACCAATATTAGATAAGAGGGGTTCTAGAAGTAAGGTAATGCTTAATATGAAAAAAGACCTGGTATGCTTAGAGTGGAAAAAGGGCAACCCGGCGGTGTACTAAAGTATAACCGGAGCATAAAAGCGGGTTCAAACCAAGGGTTAGAGGCACCTAGTCCACCAACAACCCCAAGAAGGAGGGCATCTCACCTTGATCTCAGTGAATGCTAGCCACAAAAGCAGTTAATGGAATCAGCCAATCGTGGCACAAGTCCCAACGAGAAGAGGAAACCCCATCGAAGAGATAGAACTACCTTGGCCTATTCCCAACCCTATCTTGGCTATGGATCTTAAGGGGCGTAGCGGATTTCCTTACTAAACTAATTCAACGGCCGATCCGACATGGAAGATAGAATAAAATGGGTCTCCCTTTGGTTGAGCTGCTACGCTCCTCATCGACTGGAAATGATTGAGATTGTATATCTTACTAGAGATCCTGATAAGCTCAGGATGCAACCCCTAGTGCCCCCTCTCTTTCAATATCGGTGGATCCTAGGGATCTTCCAACTAGAATTCTCAAGGACTTGAGGCTGCCTCTATTAAAGTAGTTGCTAAATTGATATAGCGATCCCTTGAATCCAATGCATCCATTGAACCAGTCGCAGATTCTGGAGCCAAAGAAGAGTATGGAGATGTCCTTGATCTAGCCTTGAAAGGAGGTCACATTGGATCAAGTCAACCAATTACGATAGTAAACCCTTTCATTAGTTGAAGCCCCTCTCTATTTCAATTGCAAAACTCACGCTGGTCTTAAGCCAGCGTTGAGTGTCTCCGGATGACTGTATCTTTCTTTACATTCTCGTAAGCACAACCACACTATTCCCATTCCTCAAGCTCGTTAGCATAACTGCTTAATGAAATAGTGAAAAATGATTTGTTGAGCATCTTTGTAAAGAGAAAGCGCTTGATCAACTTCTGGTAGAGGGGCCCCACAGACAGCGGCAAAGAGGCCTTCAAACGCACAACAATTTCAAATCAAATAATGTCTATATCCTCCTGATGCCACCAGTAGAAAGAGAAAGAACATCATCGGGCATTTGCCCGGTATCCGCACTTGGTCTCGTCTTAGTCTATATAAAATACACCGCTTGGCCACTCTTCACCTTCACTCACGAAAGCCAACAACATTGACATAACATAACCCATGCCTCTAAGCATGAAATGAAAGGGCTTCACCTGCCTATATAAATCAGCTTCGGGAAGTCATTCCATTCATTCCAGGACGGACTGGAAAGCCAGCAAGCAAAGAAGCGAAAGAAAAGAGTAGCACGTTTGGGATCTAGTTCCTGCCTTGCTTTCTAGCTCTCCAAGTGGAGTTGCCAATACCATGAAAGACTTTTTCCATGTATTCCAACCAATCTGCCTTTATTCAAATTGTCAAGCCCCGGTACCCGACTCGAGCAGCAACCAGACTTTTCTTAAATACACCCCTCCCCTTCTTGCAGGAGAGTCATTAGGGTGAAAAACCTCATGGGAAGAAGAAATATTGGAGTCTGACATGGAAAAGGACGAGTGGAGTGGTGCACTTGTATTAGTCAAAGAAGAAGTGGAATACACCTATACATCCCAGCACCCTTTAGAGAAATAATAAAACCCTAGTTATGAGCGAGGCCTCGAACCTAGATTAGATTTTTAAGACTATAGAAATGATAGGTACTATATTAGGAACAACGATGATTATGATTCATTATACACCTTTAGGTTTAAAGAGCGTACGAACAATAGAGACAGATGGAAATATATATTTAAAATGATAAAAATTAGGTGCACAATATGGGCCGGCTCCTTGCCCTTTAATAGAAGGTTTCTAAGCATTGATAGTCTAAATAATAATACTACCATTAATGAGTTTTTGAATACATTTTACAGGGATCTAGAGGATAGAGAATCTTTTTTACATGATTTACACGGGGGTATAGAATATGATGATGGTCATATGTTTAAGTCTCAAGTTATTAACTTATTGAATGATAAAAAGAAAGATGGTAGAATATACCTAACGGAAATAGAGTTACATAAGTTACAAATGAATATTGAAGATCTAACCATGCAATTCGATGAATATAGTATATTTAAAGAGAGTCATAACATAATTAAGATATTGGTTGGAAATGATCTTATATGCGCTAAATCTTATTTGTATAAATATCTTCCTCTAAGTGTTTATAATAGTACTATTGCGCAGTTTGGTCAATATACGCTGGAGGCTATCATTGTATATGTCCTAGGGTTGTTGTACAACTGTATTCAAGAGTCTTCGGTTGTGAGGGTAGTTACATTGATAGAGAAGCTAGATAGCACTGTTCGAACACAAGCTAATATAATAAATAAGAAAAATCTTGTTAGTAAAACTGCAACAAGTAGTAAGGAAGGTGGTATAAAGCGAAAAAGGGGTAATAAATATGAGATAGGTATAAGATTGCTCGAGTTCATGATAGAAAGACAATTGATCTATATTGAGACCTTTATCGCTGATGGTAAGAAAGCTGTTGTGAAAGAGAAAGGAAAGGGGTATTTAGAATCCAATTTATTCGCTGTATGTAATTTTAAATTAAGTCTTCTCCCGTTGAAACTCAATCTTCCAATGGTTTGCAAGCCGAAAGATTGGGAACTCAAATCGGATGTTGATAAAACAAAACCTATGATGTTATCGGATATGAGAGGTGGTTACTTAAGCGATCCTACGTTAGATATATATAATAGGTTGAGTCTTATATCATCCCGTAACCTAAGCAATTTTAATATAGAATTACATGATTCAAAGTATAAGGAATTGTGCTTTATATTGAATGGACTTCAGAATCAAGGATTTAAGATTAATAAAATAATGTTGGAGTTCATTAAAAGAAATCGTGCTACTTTAGAAAAATTAGGTTATCTTATGTCTAGAAAACTAATACACGTTAATCTGAAAGAAGCCTACGATTATCTAAGGATCTCATATTTCAAGAATAATGCTATACAAAAAGTATGTGGCCTTAGTTTTCTCTTTAAGGACTTAGCTACGCGGTTGCAGGCTGCTAGGTATGAAGATTCAATAATCAGGCTTGCGTCCGCATACGACGATTATATCTTTTATTTGCCTGCATTTATGGACTTCCGTGGTAGAATCTACCGCTCTGGTATCTTGCATTTTCATGAGCGTGATTTAGCTAAAAGTCTCATAGTCTTTGCTTATAATCATCAAGAAGTAAACAACCTGTTGGAAAATGACATAGTTGCATCTTCTGCTGCCTTTAAGTATAAGAAATTCTCTCTTTATGATGAGGCTCTTCAATGGTATAAGGATAACCAGAGTGTGATTCAAGCTTCTGAGGAGAGTTTAATAAGAGTGCCAGTGATCCATTTCAGTTCATAGCAAAGGTCCTGTCTCACTATAGTGAGGATGAATATAATAGACTTCCAATAACTCAAGATGCAGCTTCGAGTGCTTATCAGATCATGAGTTATTTATTGCTTAACGAAGATCTAGCTAGGAAAACGAATCTTATTCAACACCCTGATAATAAAATACAAGATGTATACATGTACATGCTCTATGAGTTTAAGGAGTTTTTGCATCATCAAATCAATGATAAGTGTAAAATGGAAATCATAGAATCTAAACTAGATAGAAAGCTCATCAAAAGTCTATTCATGCCGTTGATCTATGGTAAGACAGTTATCAGCATGGATATGGATATTAGGGAGAAATATGGTCTATTGCTAAGCCGAAAAGATAGCTATAACCTCGCTAAACTTGGCATTGCTTATTTGAACAATAAATATCCAGACATAGTCAATTTTATGAAGTTGATTTCCATCATAAGTTGGTTTAGTTCTGTAATGGATAGAGCAGTTGTCTATAGTATAACCTATTTCACTACAAGACAGGATTATATGTCTTTCATAAAAGAAAAGATATATGTTTATGAAAGGAATAGCAAAAAGAAAAGACGGGTAACTATCTATGTACCTTCTATGGAGAGGGATATGCGAAAGACTCAATCCTCAGCATGCGCTAACTTTATTCATCAGAAGGATGCTTACATTGCCATGAAAGTAGTAGAATCATTATTGAGTCTACGTGCACCTATATACACGGTACATGATAATTTTATAACAACTCCGCCTTACGTAAGAATAGTTCCTGATATATATACCCAGGTCTTTATTAATATGGGTTTTCCACTTAAAATCATCAATGCTTTTATTAAGAGTAATCTTATTTCTCCATACAACCAAAATAACATTCCATCACCCTTATACTTGTCCATGGATGATGAAGAACCTATTCCATCTGATTTTCTTATAGATTTATTGAATTCACATTGGCCTGAGAATTATAGAACTAAAACTAAAAAACAAATATGGGAAAAAAAGGTTTCAGACTTGGTTAAGTATTACAACAACTATGTAGATGCTGTGTGCGATAGAAAACCTCAATTGAATGATTCAGGGGTGTCTTGTGATTACCTTTATGAAGGGAAGTGGTTGAATTTTAAGAAACTTATAGAGAACAGAAGTTATAATTACAGCGTACATTATTAAATATCTTATATAAAGTCTATAAATGTGAGTCGAGTTCATTATGGTCCTCCTTAAGTATCACGGTGTCCATAGCCAACTGGAAATGAAATCTAAGAAAACCGCATAATACGACCTAACCTATGGAACCTATGGAATGTTTTGATATGAAGTTATTATATGATTTAATAGATCGTCACTATCAAAGGAACTCTAGTGAGTATCCAATGATTTCTAGTAACGACCTCAAATGTTTTAAGGACCGACTGACTGATCTCAGTAATCAATATATTATAAACGAGGATGCCGATAAGCTATATGATCCTATATTGGATTCCTTGGTTCGATCGTCGTTAGCAGACTTACTTTACATTTCTAAAAATAGAATTTCTTTCAAGGATTTCGTTGAGTTCCATCCTAATTATATACGTTTTCAATTTATGGATGACCTCATAGTTTCTAAATCATCAGTAACTCTAGGTTCTTTTAAGCTTTTAGAGTTTTCACCTAGTGCTGCTTCTATGGACTGCATGATACTTATTCAAAAGGTTGATGATTTGTTACAGAATCCTATTCTCAAGATCATTATCAATTCATTTGTAAGAAAACTACAAGTTGAGGGAGATCAGTTAGAGAGGCTCACAGGTTTCGTTAAAACGAAAAGGAAACCAACTAGAGGTTTAGGATTGCTTTATTTTGTACTTATGGATTTGTATTTAGAGAGTATTGATAAAATGGTTCAAAACATGATAAAGAAATCGGGGTTACACTGTTTTTGGTGTAGGAGTCTTGATACCGCCATCCTAGGATTTACAGATGGGAAGACTTTAAAAACATTTAATGATATCTTACAGTTACACATCGCACTTCTGACATGGGGGTTAACCGCAAGAGTACGATCAGGAAACAGGGGCGGAAAAGTATTGAGACCATTCAATGGTAAACTATATATTAATTTTGAGGGTATCCTACAATGGAAAAGACCTGACAGTATCATATCAGAATGAGATGTGGGGTGTGTTTAGATGAAAAATAGTTGTGGGGGTGTTTAGAGTGAGTTTAGAGTTTTACTTGAGTCGAGCTACTCCCCGAAAATTCTCTATAAGGTGGGGTTCAGTCAACTTCCTATGGATCCCTCGCTATCTAAGAGTGTGAGATATAAGAATGTAAATGGTCCCACCTTAAATCTTCTAGTTTGAGCTTTTATTCATCAGGTTTATGGGAGGAGCTATTGTCATGGTCCTTCGGCAACCTCTTACTCTTAGCCTTCTTAGCCTTTTTAGGCTTTGTATTGTAGAGAGTTGGTTGAAGAGTCTCTTGACCTTCATCAATAGTAGCCTTACTGACTGATTCATCATTATTCCTCAATAGTTCATATTTAAAGATAGTGGTAGCATCTTTAGTTCCTAAGTCTATTACTTCTTTAGGTCGTGTGTCTATCCATACATTATTTGAATCATATATATTTTCCCTTTTAGTACTCCGTGGTAGTCCTAGGTTGAGGATCAACTCTTTTTTAACAATTTGAAGTCTTTTTCAATCAATTCTGAAGTTAGCACCAGTGGGGATCTTCTCGGTTTGAGATAGATCAGCTAATTGCCTTACAAACCATTCAGATGTTACTAAATCTTTAGCAGGGCCCCTGTGCTTGATAATATCTCTCTCATCTTCTATCTCTAGCATGTAACTCTTGGGTGCTAAGAAGATACCTCTATGTACTTGGTGCTCGAGTTTAAACTTACCCAATTCACTTGAAGAGATTTGATCCTCAGGTAGAGGACTTCCTAGAACTATAGAGTCAGTATCCGTGTAGTAACAGTCAGGTCTGGAAATGTGTGGGTACATATGAATGCGAGCACAAGCAGTTATAGCTGCTGACAATTGAACAGCCGACATCCTAGGAGGTTTCCAGTCGTCATCAGAGCCACTAAAATTGGTAATGTAATTCACAATATAGTAATGATCGGTAAGCTTCTCTGCTGATTGAAAAGTATCCTTCTTCATCAATTCTTCATATCTCTTTTGATCGCAGATCTCTGTTACTGTACTCTCAGGATTCATACCAAATCTACCATAGAGAGAGTTCATGAGAATCTTATATATAAATGTCATAGCTTCATCACCTCTTTTCTTAGCATCTAGTCTGCTTTCATAGAGGTGTGATATAAAGCTTTCGAAAGGACTTGACTTCTTCTCAAACAAATATCCCCTAAGAGGGATAATCTCGTAACCTAAATCACGTGCAAACTTCAACTCTTCGCTATAAAAGACTCCAATGAATTTACCTGTAGGAAAGATTAAAGTACCATATTGATCCTTATAAGGCAAGAACGGACGTGATATATTAGTAGGACATACTACATAGGCCTCAATAAAGCCAAACAAGCTATCTAATTCAACGCTTTCCAAATTATTCCGCCATACTGGTACACCACAAGGCATAGGGTAAGATTTCATAATATATGGATATAATGAGTTCACATCATAATAGTAAAGATTCTCACCATAGGGCTTATAGACATCAACATGACCCCCATAATAGGCACGCCTTATGAAAGTATCTTGGTTTTGAGTAGGTATATGGATAGGAAAGGTCTTATCATCCAAATAATGCATACGAAATATTTTAAGTGAAAGCGATGACAATGTCATCACCTCCTCGATATCAATATGATACTTAGACCAATTAACCTCTTGAGCCTTCAACATCACACCACCTAATAGAAGGATGTCTTGTCGAAGATAGTTTATCAATTCCTCTCTAGAAACCTGAAGATTAGAGACTTTCAAATCCTCATGTGGGATGGAGCCTTTAGAACCTAATTCAGGACATAATGTCTTTCCCAATGTTGCAAGAGAGCTAGGGAGTAATGTGCATGAATCTCTGAAACGGAAGAGTAACTTATCGCCAAGATAGATTTTCAACTCGTAAAGCTTATGATTTCTAAACAAGGTTCTGATTTTATACTTATGACGATCAGCAAAATACCTAAGAATTATAATACCATCAAATCGGGAGAAATTATGGAAATAAATTGTTCGAAGACGAGTACTATATATGTTTAGAACTGAGACTTCCAAATTATAGAAAAAATCATGTAATATTCTTTCACTCCTTTCTTCAAAGGTATGATAGAAAGGTATGTGATCTTCACTGAAAAAGGTGTGTATCGAAGGTTTGGAAGTAAGATCGTCACCTGATTTCACCACTAAGTAACCTGCAGCGTAAGGAACATGAACATTATTGACTAGTATAGTCTCTAAATCGGCTACTATGAAAGGATAACATTCTGGTCTCACACCTTTGATTGTGGTTACTTTAATGGGAGTACGACTCTTTACAGAAATAAGTGATTTGACATCTGGTAGTTTACCACTATCTATTTCAGAATCTATAACATTTAGAATATCTTCTATATTTATATTAGGTAATTCTATTGATTTAGGGATCAACTTTTCCTTAGATTCATAATAGATACGAATAAAGACAGCTTTAACCATAGCTTCCTGATATTGTTCACCGTATAACATCACTAGTTGTTCAATCATATCATAGATCCTCTTTTTGGGGATACTAGAACCTAAAGGATCACACAATGGAATAGCCTTACCTAAAGTAAATGACAAATCGCTAGATGATGGTAATATCATAGTATAACCAATAGTTATTTTCAAATAGTCACATTCTAAATTGTAAGCATACATCTCGATCAATTGTATGAAGGCTAATGTTAGAACTTCAAAATCAATAGCTCGATAGTATGGTTCTTTAAAACTAGTAGAAGCATAGATAGATCCTGGATACACAGTTTTCGATCCAACAGAAGATATATTACTTTGTAAATTATACCAAGAACCATTATACGTTTCAGCTGAGGAGGTAGAACACCTCTGTTGACTATAATATAAGACTCTCCGTTCTTTATCAGTGGCATTAGAACTCCTCAAACATATCCCATTAAGAACCATAACATAGGAGGACCAGTAATTCACTCTAGCGGTCCGTTGAAGGAGGTACCGATTCCTATAATCGAATAGACACATCATGATTGTAAATTTCATCCACTATGTACAAGAAAGACATAAAATATAGTACCTATCATCTAATCTTAGGAGTATACTCTAAAGACAGAAGGTTCTATAAATATATTATAATGAATCATCGTTGTTCCTAATATAGTACCTATCATTTCTATAGTCTTAAAAATCTAATCTAGGTTCGAGGCCTCGCTCATAACTAGGGTTTTATTATTTCTCTAAAGGGTGCTGGGATGTATAGGTGTATTTTATCATTTCTATAGTCTTAAAAATCTAATCTAGGTTCGAGGCCTCGCTCATAACTAGGGTTTTATTATTTCTCTAAAGGGTGCTGGGATGTATAGGTGTATTATCATAGATTACTCCATTTGACTCCAATGAAATTCGAAATTCAGATATTTTTATTTTATATAGTTCAAAACGCGGGATGAGACCGGTTGTAGAGAGATTTTTGAAGCCCGCCCATTAAGATTAAGGGAGGCAATCAAGGAAAGGCAGGCGACCAAAGCGAGACTGTGCATCTGCATCCTCTCTTTTATCAAAACTTATATTAAAATGATTGATGTTAGCGGTACTTAGAAGGCGGTAACGATCATAGATTTCTCCTGATGGAGTACTTAAGTAACCCCCTGATATATCAGACAGGGTAATATTATGAAGTTGATTTCCATCATAAGTTGGTTTAGTTCTGTAATGGATAGAGTAGTTGTCTATAGTATAACCTATTTCACTACAAGACAGGTGGTCCAATTCCAGATATCGGAACAGAGACGGAAAGCAGCAACCAGAGATCAAACTCCATAGTGGGAAATTGGTAGCACTCCTGTAAGGTCTGGTTTACTTGTTTCATCATCCATCTCCTAAGGGTTAAGAGAACTATGGCTAGGATACCTATCATTTCTATAGTCTTAAAAATCTAATCTAGGTTCGAGGCCTCGCTCATAACTAAGGTTTTATTATTTCTCTAAAGGGTGCTGGGATGTATAGCTAAAGCCCCTAAACTATAAAATAAGTAAGCCTCCCCTAATATAGTACCTATCATTTCTATAGTCTTAAAATTCTAATCTAGGTTCGAGGCCTCGCTCATAACTAGAGTTTTATTATTTCTCTACGAGGACCTCCCCCAACAGGACCTTCATCCACGATTCCGAGCTTGATTCTCCTGAAGCCCCAGTAGCTACTTTGCCTGATCGATTCCTCCTAATATTAAAAATTCGTACCACTCTGGGCTCTAGGGTTGAAAAAGGGGCCGGAGATTCATGCACATTACGCCCTAGCTCTCTTGCAACATTGGGAAAGACATTATGTCCTGAATTAGGTTCTAAAGGCTCCATCCCACATGAGGATTTGAAAGTATCTAATCTTCAGGTTTCTAGAGAGGAATTGATAAACTATCTGAAATCTTGATACATTGATTTACCATAATAATAAATAGAGTCAATGGTGACTCCGCCGTGGGAAGAGTTGAACTTTATAAGAGCCTCTACTGTTTCAACAGCCAGAGAGCCCACTCAATGAAAAAAGCCTTTCTCTTTTGTGGAATGTGCACACAGAGTTGGAGGGTATGCAAGAGGCTGAGAAACCCACCTTTTTAGATTTTTAAGACTATAGAAATGATAGGTACTATATTAGGTTATGTTTCTCCTACTACAGGTATGGCGCTAGCTAAGCTTGTAATTACTGTAGCTCCCCAAAAACTCATCTGACTCCAAGGTAGTACATATCCTATAAAAGCTGTCACAATCATTAGGTCACTTGTTGGCTTACATTCCGTTGGTATTCGGTCGCTGTCACAGTCAAAGACTTATTCTTTTCTCAGTTGCTAGGCAACAAGAAGTAGGGCCCTTCGCTCACTAGTTCCAGCGGATTCTTTCAAAGAAATACACCTATACATCCCAGCACCCTTTAGAGAAATAATAAAACCCTAGTTATGAGCGAGGCCTCGAACCTAGATTAGATTTTTAAGACTATAGAAATGATAGGTACTATATCAGGCAAGCTAGAAAAAAGGCTCTCAGGGATGAGGTATTCGTGATCCTGGGTTCATCAATGGACTCCTGACGTATACGAAGGAGTGCGGTTCGTTCGAGAAATTCCTACCCAGGATGATCTTTTCTGGTTTAATCAGCGCGGTCCTATAGGTCTGGGTCAAGGATCTATCCGTTTTTCTTTTTTCGATAAGTTGGAGAGAACTGCAATTAAAAGCTCTCATTATATTTGAAGTTAAAGTAGCAGCATGGGAAAAAATACACCTATACATCCCAGCACCCTTTAGAGAAATAATAAAACCCTAGTTATGAGCGAGGCCTCGAACCTAGATTAGATTGTTAAGACTATAGAATTATGGCGGCTATGTTTTCGTGGCGGAAATGAACGAAAAGCGATATGAATTCCGTATAAAAAAGAGTAGTTGTTTGCTGAGATAGCTGGCTTAGATGTCACCAAATTGGCGAATCCTTTCACATGCCAGGCTTTCTCAATTGGTACCAAGTCTCTTTGAACTATGTACTTAAGCCAGGAGGTCATGGGTTCGAGACTTGGGGAGGTATCACTCCACCAACCTGGTGGGGAGAGTCCTATGAGTAATGATGCATGGGAAAGCCCGGGAGGGGGAGAGCCCAGAGTCAGAGGGGCCAAGGCGCAAAGAGTTCAGAGCAGAGCCCAAGATCGGGATAGCCCATGGTCATGACACAAACAGCATTACCTTGGATTTGAAAATGCAACCCAGAAGTGCAAATATCCTCTCGTAACTTAGAAACATGAATCGATGATAAATTAACATCAACAACCTTACGGCTCAAGTGACATTCACTTTTCCCGGATGATACTGGATCTCACAATCATAATCTTTCAAAAGATCCATCCAACGTCTCTGTCTCATATTCAGATCTGACTGGGAGAACATATACTTCAAGCTTTTGTGATCAGAATAGATTACAAATTGCTCCCCAAACAAATAATGCCTCCAATTCTTGAGAGCGAAAACAATAGCAGCCAATTCCAAGTCATGAACAGGATACTTAGACTCATGCGGTTTCAACTGACGAGAACCATAGGCCACCACTCTGCCATGCTGTATCAGTACACAACCTAATCCTCGATTTGATGTGTCGGTACAAACAACGAATCCTCTAGAACCACTTGGAATGGTAAGAACTGGTGCAGAAGTCAATCTCTTCTTCAACTCGACAAAACTTGACTCACATTCATTATACCAAATGAATCTCTGATTTTTCTGAGTCAGTTGAGTGATAGGTCTAGAAATCTTTGAGAAATTTTTGATAAATCTTCGGTAATAACCAGCTAAACCCATGAAACTACGAATCTCGGGCACATTGGTCGGTCGTGCCCAGTTCAGAACTGCTTCTACTTTACTTGGATCGACAGAAATACCATGTTGAGATATGACATGGCCCGGAAACACAACTTTATCTAACCAAAACTCACACTTGGATAGCTTGGCGTACTACTGCTTCTTTTGAAGAATTCGAAGAACTAATCTCAAGTGTTTAACATGCTCTTCCTCAGACTTGGAATAGACAAGAATATCATCGATGAATACAATCATAAAACGATCGAGATATTTACGAAATACTCGATTCATCAAATCCATAAACACAGCTGGAGCATTGGTCAAACCAAAAGGCATAACCAAAAATTCAAAGTGTCCGTATCTCGTGCGAAAGGCTATTTTCGGCACATCTTCTTGTCTGACTCGCACTTGATGGTACCTAGAACGGAGATCAATCTTAGAATACACCGAAGTATCTTGCAACTGATCAAATAATTCATCAATCCTAGGAAGTGGATATTTATTCTTGATAATAGACTTATTCAATTGCCGATAATCAATACACATCCGCATCGTACCATCTTTCTTCTTGACAAATAGAATCGGTGCACCCCACGGTGAAGAACTCGGACAAATATAGCCTTTGCTCAACAAATCATGTAATTGTTCTTTTAGTTCTTTCAGTTCTTTCAGCTCAACAGGGGCTAAACGATATGGTGCTCGAGATATGGGTTCAGTTCCTGCCATTAATTCGATACTGAATTCAACTTCTCGTTCTGGTGGAAAACCAGGAATCTCTTCTGGAAACACATCAGGAAACTCACAGACTACAGGAATATCAGAAATCCGTCGCTCATCCTGCGATAGATCCACAGCATAAACCAGAAAACCTTCATGACAAGAATCTAACAATCGATTCATCTCAATGGCAGAAACTAGAGAAATCTTGGCTTGAGAACCACAACCATAGAAATTCCATTTAGGTGCAAAGCTAGGTCTGAAACGAACTATTCCTCAATAACAGTCAACAGTGGCACGATTAGCAGTCAAAACATACATACCAACGATGCAATCAAAGTCATGCATAGGTAGAACTATGAGATTCAGATACAGAATATTTTCATCGTGAAACAAAACCGTATTGAACAATACATTATCAGTGATAATCATTTTGGCCATGGGAGTAGCAACAGATAGATTGGAATTCATACTAGTGGTGCGAAGATCATGTGAAACGACGAATGCATGAGAAACAAAGGAATGAGATGCTCCGGTATCAAATAAAACTCGTGCTATAAAACCACATAGAGTACAGTTACCAGCAATGACAGTACCTGGAGCTGCCTGAGCCTCATCCTCATTCAAGGCAAATACATGAACAGATGACTGATTCTGTTGACCACCTT
>NC_133316.1:9800118-9844155 GCF_012295235.1 Primulina huaijiensis | reverse complement strand
GGTATGAAATTCCAACGCCCTATGAAAGTTTATGATAAAACCATATGAGTGCCCAAATATAAACATATTTTGATTGTCAAAATAAAATAAAATTTTAAACTTCCGCTGCGTTTGAGCACATAGAAAACCGAGATCCAACAGTGGTATCAGAGCCAAGGTTTTTCTAGATCGTATGGTTTTGATATTGAATAATTTATTTCTAACCACACAAGAAATTTTTTTAGAAAATTATGGCACCAAGAAAATTTATTTTTCCAGATTTTCGAAAAAAATAAAAATAAAAAATAATAATAATAATCGTTTCTGCCCGGAACTGTTCCGGGCAACCCTTGCGCGCAGGGCCGCGCACAGGGGGCGCGCAGCGGGGGCGCGCGCTGTGCGGAGCGTCCGCACAGCGCTCGGCGGCCGCGCTGGCGCGCGCTGTGCGGAGCGTCCGCACAGCGCGCGGCGGCCGCGCTAGCGCGGCGTGCGGAACGTCCGCAGGCGCCGCGCGCACAAGGGATGCCGCCACTACCCGAAACGTTCGGGCAGCGCGGGCGGCTGCCCGGGATCGTCTCGGGAAGCGTGCTGGATGATGGGCCTGAATTTTTTGGGCCTAGGGTGCAATTTTCTGATTTTTCAAAATTTTGGGTAAAATTGATATTTTTGAAAATTGGTTCAATTTTTCTTTTTAAAAATTATTTTTTGGAAAATTAATAATTTTCTTGTGAAATAAATAATTAGAATATGATTTTAATTATTTATGGTAAAAATGAGTTTTTACAAGAAATCAATTATTATTGATTTAATTGAAAATTAAATAAAGGGGTTTATTTAATTTATCAAATTCTTTAATAATTGTGGTGGTTTGTGATAAATTATTAGATATATGATTTATCAATTAATTAAATTGTTTAATTAAATTGATATTAATATTTGATATTAAATGCATAAAGGATGATCGAGAGCCTTGACCAATGTGTTAGGTGTATGTTAGGATATTTTACTGTTTTTATTCATTTTTATAATATTTGATATTATTAAAGTGGGCCTGGTTTATGGCCCGTTCCCACCCCCATGAGATGTATCCCTTATGTGCCATGGCTATTCAAATGTAATTATTAGAAATAGTGGGAGATCAAGACTGGAAGATGGTGGGCCCGATGATCAAGATGAAGACATGTAAAATATTGGAAGCTTTTGTAATAGTTGCATTTGCATCCCTGCATTCACTTAGGTTTTGGACCTGGATCCATGTATGGCTCCCATGAATCTAATAGTGTTGGCGATCGATCATCCTTATTTATTGTTGAATGTCATATTATGATATATGCGAATTATAGTAGTATGCATGTATGTATATTATTAGATAATATAGTTGCATGAATCCGACAAACATACAAACTCATGGCACGCGATTTTTAAATTAAAATGATGAGACAATTTTAAAATTAAAATCCCTCATTTTGAATATGATTCAAAATTTATATCAAACCGAAAAAGTAAAAATTAAAAGAGTTTAATTTTTCCTTGCCTTCCAGCAACCGTGGTTGCATGTTGATCGCTACCCGCGGACAGTGTCTGGCTCATATTATTGGGGGAACTCATGGCGACCGTCTACTACAATTCAACATTGATGGGTTGGTTTGACACGCGAAAATAAACGGCGTCATATTATTGGGTCCTTATTAAACGTGAGGCAAAACACGCGGAGGTTGCATAGGGATGCAATTGGATTCTACCTTTTAGAAATTATAATTGGCTGATATTATTCGGGATTATAATTGGCTAATTGGACTCTACGTGCCCACTAAGAAAATACGATTTTCCTTTTTTCATCAGAGGGCGGTGAAAATGTCAAAATAGTGGGAGAGAATTATAAAATAAAAATCCATATTTTATATCTTAAAATTATTTTAAAATAATCAGCAACTATTATTCTGTTTCCATATCAGTATATTTTCGATTTCGTCACATAATCAAACTTTGTTATTAACAAGCTAACTGAATCTAATTTTCAAGACTGGTTGGGAAAATTGTTCTGAATTCGGAGAAAATGACATACACACTAATGTCAGTCTTGCTGAACTGACAATGTATGCAAGATGGCAGGACCATAGTGTGCAAGCTAAAGTGTAATGTGCTCGCTTCTATGTCAAATGAATTGTAGGGACAGTTTGAGGAAATGATTGAATTCTGCTGACATTCGAATACACATGCAAGAGTTGCATGGTGCATGAAATTCGTACAGTGATGTACACCATTTTTAAAAGCTCATGACTACACGAATGCAAGATGGGGCTTTGGTCCATGAGCGTGGTGTACATATGATTGGGCTTATTGAGAAAGTAGTGGGCCTGGAATATGTGATTCCCAACGAGTTACTTGATGACATCAATTTGTTGTCATTCTCTTCCTCATTTGACGGGTTTATGGTGAACTTCAATTTGATTAAGATTGATGATAGCCTTGAAGAGCTAGTCAATATGATTATCACTTATGAAGCTACCATAAAATAGGAAAATGATGTTTCCTAATTGGGCTTCTTGTCAGGAACGAAAAATAGCCCACAAGGTAAGGGAAAGAAATGTTCTGCCCCTCACAAAGAAAAAAAAAACCCAATAAGAAGCAAACTCCGAAGGATACTTAAATTGCCCACAAAGTCCGATAAGTTAGAACATATTTGTTTCACTGCAAGAAGAATGGACATAAGAAATTATCTGGGCCAAAAATGTTTTGGAAATGATAAGTGAATGTTCAAATTAAACAAGATTTCAACAACAAACAAAAGAAAATTAGAAGATCCAAATCTCGCACAAATATGGCACGCTAGACTAGGTCATATTCCCCAAAGAAGGATGCACAAGCTAGTGGGAGAAGACATGTTTGACTTGTCAGACATAAATTCACTACTTACTTGTAAGTCCTGTCTAAAAGGAAAAATGACCACGACTCCATTCGATGGAAACGTGGAACGTGCGCATGGTCTACTGGATTAGATCCATACAGACGTTTGTGGCCCGCTAAGTGTTAGCACAAAATTTGGGCAATCCTACTTCATTACCTTTACTGATGACCATTCGAGGTATGGGTATGTTTATTTGATGAAACACAAATCTGAAGTGTTTGAAAAGTTCAAAGAATTCAGATCTGAAGTAGAAAATCAGCTAGAAAGAAGTATTAAGGCACTTCGATCTGATCGATGTGGAGAATACTTGAGTGCTGAATTTTTGGGTTATCTAAAAGAGAATGAGATTCTCTCACAGTGGACTCCACCAGCAACACCACAATTGAATGGTGTTTCTGAACGTCGAAGTCGAACCTTGTTGGACATGGTTCGATCCATGATGGGATTCATTGAATTGCCAACATCGTTTTGGGGCTTTGCGCTTGAAACTGCGGCAATGTTGTTGAATAATGTCCATACTAAAGCAGTGGATAAAACACCATATGAGATATGGATGGGGAACCTCCCAAGTATTCTTACATGTGAATATGGGAATGTCCTGCTTATGTGAAGCAGACAGTGGGAGACAAATTGGATAGTAGATCCACTTTGTGCTACTTTGTAGGATATCCAAAGAATTTTGTTGGATATTATTTTTATCATCCTAGTGAAGCAAAAGTGTTTGTTTCAAGAAATGCCACCTTTTTGGAAAGGGAGTTTCTATTAGATAGAAAAGGCAAGATGATAGAACTTGAAAAAATTCAAGATACTCCCTCAACTTTAGAAGTTGAACCTAATCCCCTAGAACCAGTAGTTGAAGTACAAGCTCCTAGAAGGTCTGATAGGGTTATTAGACCACCTGCCAGATATACACTTCTTCATGAACAAGGCCATGATGAGCCTTGTGTTGGATGTGATCCAATGAATTTCAAAGAAGCAATATCTGATACTGATTCAACCAAAGGGCTTGAAGCCATTCAGTCAGAAATGAACTCTATATATTCAAACCAAGTCTGGACATTAGTGGATCCACCTGAGGGAATTGTTCCCATAGGATGCAAATGGATCTACAAAAGAAAGCTTGGGGCGGATGGGAAGATAGTGACCTTCAAAGCAAGACTGGTTGCAAAAAGGTTATACTCAAAGGCAAGGAGTTGACTATGAGGAAACGTTTTCACCAGTTGTTATGTTTAAGTTCATTAGAATACTACTAGCCATAAAAGCATGGTATGACTATGAGATATGGCAAATGGATGTAAAGACTGCATTCCTCAATGGAGACATGAAAGAAGAAATTTATATATCTCAACCTGAGGGATACACATCAGTAGGAAGTAAGCATAAGGTATGCAAACTTCATATATCAATATATGGTCTCAAGCAGGCGTCAAGGAGATGGAACCTCAGATTTGATAGCACTATCAAAGAGTTTGGTTTTGCTAAGAATCGTGAGGAACCATGCGTGTACAAGAAAGTTAGTGGAAGTGCAATGACATTCCTAATACTTTATGTTGATGACATACTACTCATTGGGAATGATGTAGGATTACTGCAATCAACTAAAGGATGGTTAGCAAGTAAATTCTCCATGAAAGACATGGGTGAAGCATCTTATGTATTGGGAATAAAGATCTATAGATATAGATCGAAGAGGATGCTGGGACTCACCCAAGTCACTTATATCGATACCATTCTGAAGATATTCTCTATGGAAGAGTCCAAGAGAGGATACTTACCAATGTGTCATGGTGTTACTCTATCTAAAGCCATGTGTCCCAAAACTGATGAAGAGATAGAGATAATGACACGTATTCCATATGTGTAAGCCATTGGTAGTATCATGTATGGTATGATATCGACATGTCCTGATGTTGCTTACGCTCTGAGTGTCACAAGCAGATATCAGGCGAACCCTGGTCCAATGCATTGGAAGGCCGTGAAAGATATTCTTAAGTACTTGAGAAGAACTAAGAACTTGTTCATGGTCTATGGGGGTGGAGAATTGAAATACACTGATTCTAGCTTCCAATGTGACGTAGATGATTCGAAATCGACCTCTGGTTTTGTATTCATGCTTAATGGTGCCGCTGTCTCTTGGAAGAGTTCCAAGCAAGACACGTTGCGGATTCCACCACTGAAGCTGAATACGTTGCTGCATCAGCTGCAGCCAAAGAGGCAGTTTGGATGAGGAATTTTGTCCAAGAGTTGGGCTTCATTCCTAATGGAGTTGATCCAGTCCCGGTGTACTGCGACAACACTGGTGCCGTTGCGCAAGCAAAGGAACCAAGGTCTCATCAAAGATCCAAACATATACTGAGGAAGTTCCACATCATCCGGGAGATTGTGGGAAGATGAAATATATCAGTTGAAAGAGTCACCTCTGCAGATAATGTTGCTGATCCACTTACAAAGCCCTTGCCAGGACCATTGTTTGAAAAGCATCGCGAAGCAATGGGATTAAAGTTTATGGGTGGTTGGCTCTAGGGCAAGTGGAAGATTGTTAGAGTAGATGCTCTGTAAGCCAACTGTTGGCTAGGGAATTTATTGACTCAGTTGTAATAAACAATCTTTATTTTAATATAGTTTACTTTTTAATGGTTTTGTTGTACTTTATCTGTATACCCATGCAAACAGCATATATAAAGTCCTTGATTATGCTTTAATACAAATGAATCGTAATTCGATGTTGAAACTCATTTGTAAACACTGCATATTCTAAATTCGTTCCTAGTCGATTCAGCCGCCTAAAACAGGGATAAAGGTCGCTCGAGCTCGAGACTAGCATCTGTGATGTTGTGTACTACGTTTCTTGGTAAGGGCATAGAGATGTCCAAACATACAGATGGGTAGTCATATGATGATTATACTGAACAACCCTCCCTCGGACTTTCCAAGTGGTTATCATTCATCGAGAGGATAAGTCCGTGGTTATGATTGTACACCATTAGTCCTTACGACCCGGGACAACACTGAGGCTCTATATGCTAGGGCTGTGCTTTGACTCGTTTACCGGCTCCAGGAGAGTCATCAGGTGGCGAGGTTGGGTATAGTTGCGACACATATAGGAGCCAGTGCATTGTAGTCGGGGATTCACCGCTCACCTACGGGTGTGGATATCCTATGTGATCTGATGTAATAATAGTGCATGGAATCTCTGGCCAGAGTATGAGATGTACGTTAGAGAAAGAGTTCTCCAATAGTACACGCGATGCCACTATTATAGTTGTCACATAGTTATCGAATTAATATGCAACCCTCGATGAACCAATGGTTGCAGATTCGATCGGGATATATGAGATGAAGGGACCGTACTGTACGTTAATCATAATCGACTGGTTCTTGTAGGCACTATCAGCGATACCTAGGGGATCATGGGGCGATGCTACTAGACGCTCTTACCATGATCCGATGGGTGCAATCAGAAATGAGTTCTGACATTCTTGATCAAGGTGTTGATGAAAAGAATGGGGCTAACTAGGGTAAGCCCGAATAAGAATAAGTGTTATTCTGAATCACAAAGAGTTGTGAACCCACGGCTAGCTGTATCCCTGAACCATTGAGGGTCACACAAGTACTGGATCATTTATTCCCGTTGAGAGAATAAATTCAAGTAGTTGAATTTATATATTATAGTAAATTCAAGGAGTTGAATTTATGATAATTAAATTTTGAGAGAATAAATTCAAGAAGTTGAATTTATATTATGATATAGTAAATTCAAGGAGTTGAATTTATGATAATTAAATTTTGAGAAAATAAATTCAAGGAGTTGAATTTATGAGATAATAAATTCAAGAAGTTGAATTTATGAAATATGGAGAGAATAAATTCAAAGTGTTGAATTTATAAAACTTGAGAATTTAATTTATTAAACTCAAAAGTTGAGTTTATTGAATATTAAATTTTGGAGGTAATAAAATTCAAGGAGTTGAATTTATAATAAATTCAAATGTTAAATTTATAATGAATTTAATTTAATAAATTCAAATGTTGAATTTATAAATGATTTAAATTAAATGTAATGGGTGTATGTATTATGGGCTTGTAAGAGTACAAGACCAACATACAAATTATTAAGGTTTTTAATTGAACTTTAAAAGATTAATTATTAATTAAACTAGTTGGACTAGAATAATTAATTGATTAAGCCCATTAAGTAATTAATTTATTAATGGTCCCTAAGCTTATATATATGTGTATTAGGCTTAAGGTTGATAAGAATTCATTCATAATTTTTCTAAAAAACCTTTCCTCTCCTCTCAAAAGAATTTCGACCACCTTGAAGTAAATAGTTTGAGCCGTCTCTCAAATATTTTCTCCTACGCAAAATCTCTTCCATATTTTCTAGTGCAAATTGGAAGAGGAATAAATCATCTAGTCGTGAACCTGATTAGAAAGAAACAAGCTTTTGAAGAAAGTTCGTAGGGATTTCATCAAGAGCTATCTCCTCTAAACCCGGAATAGTTGGAGCCATGTGATTAATTCACCTAAGGTATGAAATTCCAACGCCCTATGAAAGTTTATGATAAAACCATACGAGTGCCCAAATATAAACATATTTTGATTGTCAAAATAAAATAAAATTTTAAACTTACGCTGCGTTTGGCCACATAGAAAACCGAGAACTAACAAATCGTCCCCCGTCAAATACACTGGATTCGTAGCAATAAAGAAGCTGCAGACACCAATGCGTTTTTCGGCTTTCAAACTGAGTGCATCAAAGCCATAGGTGAGCTGGATGGAATCTTTGGATGTTATTGGTATATTTGATGTTCGTTGGCTGCATTATTTTCTTTTATGGTGGCATGGCGTTTTTTACATTCTCTGTGAAGGGATGAAGAGTACAAGTTGGGTTAAGTCCGCTTAACATGGGGGAGCGTAAGCTGGGGCACGAGGGGAGAAGGGAAAATCACTTCCACTCTTGTGAAGCTATTTGTTGAGAAAGCCATTGTCCCGGTATCTTTTGAAGCCTTGTGTGATTGGAAGGGTCTGAATCTTTATATGAACATGCCATCTTACCATATGATTAGTTAGTCTAGTATTAAACCACAAAAGTTTGTCATTTGGATCGCAGTTAAAATATCAGAGTCAACTTGTTATCTTTTTCCGCAACTCGATATTTTGAAATTAATTGGTGTGTTGGTGGGAATGGGGCTATTGGAGGGCGAAGGAGAAAAACATGAGTATGTTTTTAAGCTGGTACTGAAAGAACAGGGGTTGCAAATTGATAAAACGAGCATAATAAGTATGGATAGGAGAGAGATATCAATTCAAGGCCGACTAGAAATAGAATTCAGGGCTGGTATGATTAAGGTGGATAAATGCTCATTTGTAAGGAATGGGGTGGATCTTGTGGAATTTCAAGGCTGCATGTTGTTGGAAGGTAGAAAAGTATCAGATGCCATCCTTGATGAGGGAACAAATTGCATCTGGAAATTAATTTCTGAGGTAAAGAGTTTTGAGACTTATGCCTACATATTAACTGTTGAAATCAACAATCTGCAGGGAATAACAACCTTTTGTTTGTTAATATTGGCGAGAGAAGACTTTCTGAAAATTTTGTACTTAACGAGAATAGAAGTCCTCATTGGGAGCATTCAACTTGATAGGAATGATAGCACTGCAGATGCGAGCAAAGTGCCACCTAAATTTGTGGGTTCTAATGCTTGGAGATTTTTTCTACTTAAGCATCTATTGCAATGGATTAAAAGACAGAACACACTAATGGGTGAATGCAAAGTGACAGTAGGATTCGGGCAAATAGCTTAAGTTGTTGGCACCAATTATCTGAGAGCAGTGGCAGCAATGTATACACAGGGTTGAGAGCTGCAAGCCCAAGAGACTCAAGCCTAGGAAGAATTTAGACACGGTTGCGTAGAATATAGTGTGAGGAAGGAGAGATGGGTGGTCATTCGGTTATTTTTGTTTTTGTGAGTGAGACTTGCTTTGTTAGGGAAGGAAGTTTATTCTTTGTACAGAGGGTTACCTCTTGGAACCTTATTTTCATTATATTTCCTCATATTTTAGGTTATTTTCCTCTCTTATTTGCATTCATTATTGTTGATAAACGGATAGAAATTTGAGGTTGTAACAGTTTTTTATGCTATTACTCATTCATTTAAATGAGGCATTTCCTCGAATAGCAGTGTCAACAGGAGCGGCCCTATTTCTCCCACTGCTCCGATTATCTTGATTGCCTTTCCGTTGATGATACCCTAGGCACTTTGTTTCTGGATAGGGGCATTCCAGAAGAAAAAATAGCGAAAAAGGCGCGTTACGTGGAAAGTCTGGAAGATTTTTGCAAAGCTTAAGACAAAGACAAAGACAAAGCTGGACTGTTATTTTGCATTTGATATGAGTTCCCTGTCATGAATTACAATTACAGCATTTTTACAAACAAATCAAACAGTATATGGAAGTATCTGTGTGTAGGTAATCGTCGCAAAAATCGAATCAAGTTCACCTCTGCATAGTAAAAATGAACCCAGAGAAATCCAAATCTCTAGTCTGTCATACTTTTACGCCATCTTTCTGTTGCTTAAACCTTGCCAAAACTTCATCCACGGTGATATCAAAGGCATCCTTAAATCTCCCCAAATTTGCATTGGACTTTGAATACAAAAACCTGGGCATAAATTCAATAATCTTCTTCCTCATCGTTTCCACATCTTCTGTACTATATTTTTCCAAAACATCCTTAATAATTGAACTCCTGTTTCTAACAAGATTATTATCAATAAATACTGAGTAAGTCTTAGCTTCAACAGGCAAGAACCATTCGTACTGATTCTCAAAGCTTCCTCTCCAAAAATATACCGGGATTGCGCCAGCCAACATACAATCAAACGCGGATCTTCTTGTATATCCATCTCCTTTAGGTTGCAAGCAGAAAACTGAATCCAAGAATGCCTCAGTCATACCTAGTGCTCCATCGTAACAAGGTGTAATGGAGCAGTCTACTAGTTTACACGAGCTCGAATCGTTTCTACATAACGACATCAATAAACCCCGAAAATCCTTCTTAAAAGTTTTACGTGTCCCGCCAACAAAAGAAAATAAGGTTGATCGTGTCCTAGCTCGTACAAAGTTTTGCCACGAATCGATATCGGATTCGGATCGAGGGTGGAAAGGTGTGGGATAAGGTACACTGATTTCTAGTGCATCCCATGGACTTCTTTCTACTGTTAAATGAAGAACATTCTTCATCAGTGGCATGTAAAGAAATCTTGATCCCCATTCGTTGTCATTGTCGGATAACCTTCGGAAGTCCCACGTTAATCGACCCATCATGATAAAATGATCAGACCCGTTTGATTTCTTCCACGGGGATTGATTCTTGACCCAGTTTAGCATCGCCAAGCTGTGGAAATCTCGATCCTCGGACTTGTAATTTGACCATAGATGTTTTCCTACTGCGAGTCCCACGTAGAAAGGGATGTAAAACGCCGTAGCTTCCTCTTCATACATGGTTCTGCACTTGTAACTCATCATCCTATGATGGAATATGGGTTCTCCCGCGTACAAATCAGTCCAGTACCAAGCTGGGGTGAGATTGTAAGGAATAACACCCGACAATTCTGCGGCAGGGGGGCCGAATCCGTTGTTGGAGAGAGCGGTGCAGCGGGAGCTCCATGGGGCTAGTTCATGGCAGTTGTCCAGAAGGTCTTGGTTGAATAAAGATGGCATATGGTATACATATATTCTTCCGAATTCGCAGACATCGTCGTCATCGTGACGTGCCTGGGCCAAGGGGAGGGCAGTGTACACCGGCGAAGGTATAGAAGCCCGGTTGAGGAAGAATGATATGGTTACAATTTGTAAGAGGATTGCCGCCGTTAGCCATACACAGTGATAGGAAGAAACGAAGTATTTGACAGAGTCGGCAGCGGTTTTGATTTCAGGAAACCTGGACTTGAGCCGGAGGTGGCGTTGGTGCTGTTGCTGCTCCTCCTCCTCCGCCGCCGCCGGTGACTGTTTGCCGAAACTTGGTAGCATGGATCAATGTTGACTTGGACTTAGGATGGAGAGTCCGAGAGAGAGAGACTGAGACATTGGTATTATTCCTTTCGTTTTACCAAAGAAAGGGGGTATTTTATATTTATAGGTGTTTCAGTTTTGCAAGTTTCCAATTTCAACTACAATGTCATGAAATAATCAAATTGCATACTGTTTTAATTTGTAAACAAATGAAAACAACATAATATCTGTTAATATTTAGTTAATTAACAATGCATATATAACATATTTTATTTTTAAGAAATTACCTTTACTATAAGAGAGTGGAATGGGGAAAACACTATTTCCGTCCCTATAATTTACAACTAAAATTTTTTAGTCCTTAAACTTTTTGACATAACAGTTTTAGTCTCTAAACTTAAAAAAAAAAAAAAAGTAGAAATAGTCCTTACCGCTAACTTTTGGTTAAAAAGAACAGCAGGAATCGTGTGATTGGTACATAACACCAAATACATGGAGTAAACACAGAAACATCAACAAATAAGTTGTAAGGAATCCAATAAAGTTATGATGAGATTTTTAAATCAATCATATTTAAAATTTCTAAATAAATATTAAATAATTCAATTTGTGCACTCTGACTCCATCCTCCCGGATTCTCAAATAAGTTAAATTCCAAGTATGAGTCTTAGCATGAACATCACACATAACAAAATACAATCAAAACAATATCCAATAAACAAAAGTAAATATCCAACAACACCAAAACAAAAATAAATCTTAATCCACCAATTCTCTTAAAATCCAAATCACACAAAGTCATATTAAAACTACCAATAAAGTCTACATAATCATCACATCCTCATATCTAAAAGAAACAATCATAATAAATATTTCTCTAATTAGACTTTTCCTTGGGATCACTGCACCAAGAAGTCGAATCGGCTTGAGAAGTAACATATTGTTAGGTTCTTCAGTTTTGATGATGACAAACAATAACTTAGTGTATTAGATCAAACTATCGTTTGCTCTGCATTACAGACACTCAACAGCTTTAAGAATCATTTCAAACAGTCTCTCAGTACTAAGCTACTCGATCGCCTCCTGCGCATAAGTCTGTGGCAAACTACTCAACCGCTCATTGTATCCAAGAATATTTAAAACACTCAAGTCAACACATCTTACAAGTATCTTACATACTTTTCATAAACATTGGTTGAAACGACCCTATTTCTATATTCATTTAATTTACACTAGTTTCTTTCTAAACCATAATTAATTAATTCATCATAAATAAATTAGCATAAATAATCAAATAAACAAACTCCATAATATCCATAATCATTCACGCGGAATAAGTAAAACAAGAAACAAAAGTCTAAAATTGAACTCAATAAACTATAGCACCCTAACATTCTATGAATAAAAGCGATAATCCATAAAATCATCAAAAAATTCTTTTAACATACGCGGAATTTCTACGTCCTCGGGTATGCACTGTGCCTCCCGGATGACTCGGTAGTTCACACATCACGACTCAACATCATCATCACCTACAACCATTCAAATCTAGTGAGTCTAATGGATCAGCTTGCTCAAACCTAATATAGCAAGTACGTAAATATACACTCCCATGCAAAAAATTACTTTTACTAAAAATTGTCTTTTCCATGCAAACATAGAACCTTAAAAAATATGCAACTTTATAAAGCATGCTTACATATGAACATTGTCCATTTAAAATTATCATTTTTAGGTGAAGTCCTATCCTTGAAAGTGACAACATTCATTCGATTGATCAATCTATAAACCATAGTACTAGGCCGCCGGGTTCAACGTCCACTTCTTCGACGATCCCACCGACTATAATAAAAATAACTTCACCGTTCACTTTTTCAACAGATCCATTATCATTGAGATTCTCGACCCCGTTTTTGACGGTACTCTCCCTTTTGTCATTGCAAGTTCACCGTTCTTGTTTTCAACAGATCCCTTACTACTTTTACGTCACGATCAGTTCACTTTTCTCAAAAATATTTTCCTTTACTTTAATATTTCATAACACATTCATAACATTCCATATTCTATAAAATTCCAAAAATTCTTTATATCATTCGTATACGTCGAGATTGCTAAAAATAGCATATACGTGCAATTACGTTAAAACTTCTAAAAATGGCATGTATAATGCATGTACTTTAAAACTTTTAAAAATAACATTTTACATGATGTGGAATTTTTATAGGAAGTTGCAAACCACCCTCGACTTTCCTTGAACCGATCGCACACGTTTCGACGATATATGTACCCGGACAACCTTAAACTTTGACTCAAGGAGACGGCTCGATTTCAAAACTTTAAAAACACCCAAAAATATCTAGTAGCTTGCTGGAAATTCAATCTTAGGACCTAAGTTTCAAAAAGTACTCAATTCTGTTATCGGATGGCTCGTTTACTACCGTTTTCGCATTTTTGATTAAACAAAATACCAAACTACCCTTCCGACTTTACCCAACCTGAGACCGGACCATTATTAACATCCTAAGACTCATTTTAAGCTGATGGAAGTCCCCAAGCCCAAGCCAAAACCGAAACATGACATAAAATTTTAACCTAGGCTAACTTCGTCCTTTTTTTGACACGTTCGGACAAATTACGACCCAAAATCGACCACGGCTCGAAACGACCCCGAACCAGGCCCTAGACCCCTTTCTTAGACACTAAATAAGAACATGGTAAGACCCTTTTGGACACAAACCAGACGCCATATACTCCAAACCCTTCACAACCGCAGCCCGTAGTATGGCTCTTCTGGCGCAGCCGAGGAAAAAACGCTCCAGCGGCTGTGACTGCCATTGGCTCGACTCTTGGCTCACACTAGACCCTCACCAGGAGCCTATGGCATGACCGTAGCCCCTGGATCAGCCCTTTAACCAACCCCTCAGGCTTAAGAATCCCCACACAACAAAACAGCGCAACATGCATGCCCTAAGGAGTCACAGCTACTGTGCTTCACCAGCTTGTCCAGGCCCTATTCGAACCCAACCAAGACCTATCTAGGACCCTAAAAAAACCCTCTAGACCATGGCTAAGGCACCATGTAGCCCCCCCTTGACAGATGAAGCCCAAGCCGCGCACGCCCTTCTCCCCTCTCAGCCTGCACGCCTTTGGTGTGCAGGTTTGGACATACCCTTACAACTCTTGTTTTATCTTTTGTCCCTTCAATTCTCTTCATAAACGTCTAGACCATCCCTTGGAACCCTCGGTTTGCATCCTTCCCTCAACAATTTTCAAAACGTTAGCAAGTTCTCAATGGAAACAAGAGATACACATGCATGAGATTAAAAACAATCACTTTTTTAAACTTTTCACACAAAATCAGCATACGTGCAATAATATGGATTGAATGGTTCTTGAAAAATGGTTTGAAAACATGCCTTGTTCCATTATTCTTACGAGATACGAGAGACGGCGCGACGAGAGACGAAAAGGACGCGAAATCTCCTTTCCTTCTTTCCTCTATCTCGGCCACCTAGAGTCCTAGTGTGTGTGTGTGTGTGTGTGTGTATGTGCTGCAATTGTGTGCGGGAGGCGTGAGAATGAGGGTGTAGGGTTATTAGGTTTTATTTAATTAGGCCATTAAGTTGTTAATTAGGCTTAAGTTTTCATAATGGGCCTTATAATTAATTAATTAACCAACAACAAAATAGACCCATTAAGGTGTTAATTGATGAAACTTAAAATTAATAATTTATTATATGTTAAAACCTATATTTTAAAATTTTAAGTTTAATTAAAATTATATGATTATGTTATTTTAGTATTGTTTGTTTATATTTAAATGTTTTACTAAATATGTTTTATTTTCAGGTTTTCTACGTGTTGGTAAAATAATGATAACTCAAGCTACAAAAATCAAATGGAGGTGATTCAAACATGTTTGGAATCCTTGAGAAATTATATACAACTTTGCAGAAGACATGATTTCCTAAAAAGTTCATTAAGATGATCAAATTGTTCAAATATCAAAAGGAGGACAGATTTACTTTAACTACGACCAACTTATAGTAAAAAAATCGTAAATAATTCAATATTTAACCAAATGAGGTGAACCAAGTGGCCAAATTCATCTACAGACAATGTCTTACATGTTTACTGTTTTGAGCAAAGTCCAATTCGGAGATTAAAGTCGGGAAACATAGCATTGAAAAAAGTGCCATGGAATTGAAGTTGGAGGAGACAAAAACTACTATTACAACTACATGACATTAATAAATTTTTTGACCCTTTATCTCATTTGGCCTATAAATAGAGGCCTTATTCTAGCTTGAGAATCATCATATCCCATTGTAAAATATAGTTTGTGTGTATAAAAGTTCTAAGTTTAATATATTTTCTTTCCCAACTATGAGTGAGGATTTTAGTGTGAATCAAAAGTAAGCTCATGGCAAGTTAAATCTATTATGTCAAGGTGAAGAGGATGAATTCTTGGTGAAGAAAGATTGTTTATATTTTGTATATTCTTTCTATATTTTTATTTAGCTAACTTCTTTTTATTGTAGTTATAAAAATGAATTATTTGTTGTTATCAATTTACATCAAATGTTTGATAACATTGAAGTGATTATCTTGATTTGTTATTTAATTTGCCGGTGGTTCTAAATGAAATATTATGATTTAATACTAACTTCTAACATTTACTTTCGCACATCTAATTTTTACTTTACTGCAACTAACTTTTACTTTCCCGCAACTAACTTTTATTTTTCGCATCTAACTTTTAATTTATCGCAACTAACTTTTACTTTATCGCAACTAACTTATTAAATCATATATTTCATTTAGGCAATAGTGTTGCTCTGCCGGTTGTTCTAAATGAAATATAATGATTTAATTTAACATTTATTTTATGCAAGTTTATATTTATACAGTCATATATATAATCATAGGTACCATATATAAAATATCGGTTAATTTGATATTTTTTATAGTGGGAACTAAATTATATTATGTATATGTTTAAATATTTAATTTTCTTTTTCATGGAACCATTAATTATGGTGGTTTCCTTTGTTCTACTTTTAGTTAAACAATATTGCATAAACCAAGAATAAATCCTTGAACCTTGACAAAATTTATAATTTGTAAACTTCATTCTTTTATTTGGTAATTTATAAATTAATAAATTTAAACTTAAAGAACCTCTCTGTGGATCGATCTCGTACTTACGAAATATATTACTTGCAGACAACCTACACTTGGGTGAATTATAATTTAAGTAGTAGCAAGTTTTTGGCACCATTGTCGAGGAGGTATACATTATGTTTATAATTGTTAGGTATAAATTAAGTTTATATTTTTTATTTATGTTTTATTTATAATTATTGTGTTGTTTTTACTTATATGAGTATTTAGAGTCGTAAAAAAAGTGGTAGACTTATTCGAGTATATGAAAATAATTTAAACATTGATGATAATTCAAATAATAATGATAATAATAATAATAATAATAATATTAATAATAATAATAATAATAATAATAATCAAGAACATGATCAATTAAAAACACTTAGGTATCATATGAACCCTATTAGAAGTAGTGCCCTATCTTGTTTAATTCTTCCTCCTGATGCATCTAATTTCAACTTTAAACCTCAAATTATTCAACTTTTACCAAATTTTCATGGCTTAGATTCTGAAAATCCATATTTACATCTACGAGAATTTGAGGAAGTTTGTAACACTTATAATGATCAAAATTGTAGCATGGATATAGTTCGATTAAATCTTTTCCTTTTTTCTTCAAAAGATAAAGCTAAAACATGGCTACAAAATTTGAGATCAAGTTCAATAAGATCATGGGAAGAAATGCAACAACAATTTCTTAAAAAGTTTTTCCCTTCTCATAGAACAAACCCTTTTAAAAGACAAATTACTACTTTTTCTCAAAAACAAGGAGAAACATTTTATCAATGTTGGGATAGATACAAAGAATTACTTAATACATGCCCACATCATGGTTTTGAATTATGGAGAATAGTTTCTCACTTTTATGAAGGTCTAACACCTAAAGATAGGCAAATGATAGAATTCATGTGTAATGGAACTTTTGAAGATAAAACCCAAATGAAGCTATGGAATATTTGGATTCATTAGCAGAAAATGTTCAAAATTGGGATAATATAGGTACAATAGAACCACCAACAACTAAAATCAATAATTCAACAAATGGGGGTGATATCTATAATCTTAAAGATGATATAGATATTCAAGCTAAACTTGCGTCTTTAGCAAGAAAAATTGAGTCATTAGAAATGAAAAAGAGTGGTCAATTAAAAAGTATTCAAGAAATTGTTTGTCATATTTGTGATACACATGATCATTCAACAAAAGATTGTCCAACATTACCTTCATTTAAAAAATGTCTCCATGAACAAGCAAATTATGTTAACAATTATAAAAAACCAATAATAGATCTTTTTTCACAATCATTTAATCCTGGATGGAAAAATAATCTTAATTTTAGTTGAAGGAATGATAATAATGCACAACCTTCACAACAACATTTTCAAAATAACAAAAATCATCAAGGTTATATTCCATATGTTACACCTCCAAGAAAAAACTTTGAAGATGTAATTCATGCATTTATTCAAACGCAAGAGTTTATCAATATTCAAAACAGACAATCTATGAGTGATTTGAAAGAAACTCTTGCAAAATTTGCATCTGCACTTAATATTAATGAAAAAATAACATTTCCATCTCAATCTCAACCTAATCCTAAAAATCAAAATCAAGAATTAAATAATGATAAATTGATCAAATAAAAACTATTATTACCCTTAGAAGTGGTAAAATAGTTAATGATCCATATAGTAATGAAAACATGGATCATTTATGTAATGCCCTAGATTTTAGGTGGATAAAATGAAATGATGAAGTGTTGCTTGAAGAATAGACCGCACCCGCACCCCAGTTTCCACCGCAACCGCGGTGCAAGGGCAGAAAGTAGAGTTTTGACTAAAAGAGAGACCGCACCCGCGGTCCAAGACATACCGCACCCGCGGTTGTAACTCATGAAATATGGAGAATTACAGTAGGGTCACCGCACCCGCGGTCAGAAGTGAGCGAACCCGCGGTCGTCGAGTCCAGAATTTTGGATGGAATGCCGTAGCCAGAGCGCACCCGTGGTGAAGAGCTACCGCACCCGCGGTGCGACGTGCAGAATGAAAAATAAGCCAAGTGTCCTTGCCATGCATATATAAGGTGTGTTGTCTTCATTTCCTTCCTTCTTCAGCAGCAAAGAACCGAGGGAAAAGCAGAATTTCTTCAAAGTTTCATCCTAGCTTAGAATTGAGCTTCTGCAAGAGTTAGCTATCCAAATTTCGATCCGAATATAGATTCATGCTCGTCATGCCATAAGCTTCAAAAGGATGTAAGTTTTGTTATATTCTTATTTGATTTGGCAATAGGATGTTGGGGAGAAATCAGATTTGATTCTATGATATGTTTTTATGATTATTATGACCTCATACTCGCAATCGGATTGAAGAACGGATATGATATGCGATCTTTTTATGTTCCAGCATGTATTGACTTGGGTATATGCAGATTTCAGTATAGTAGATGTTACTATGATGAGAATTATGAGTTGTTGGTTATAGATTATTAATGTTGGATTGACCGGTATCGTGAGATTACGTCGTTATGCCGTCAAAATGTACCGAGGTTTGATATTGAACCGTACTAGTATTGCTTGAAGTTAGAGATTGATATGGTGCATTGTATATATGATATTTCAGATTGGGTTTGACAGATTCGATATCAAGAATACGAGACTTCGACTTCGACTACGACAAAGACTGTGCAACGAAAGGTATAATTCATGTTGATTCGGGAAGACATAACTCGAATTAGATCTGATTTGAGTTTCCCAAAATCACATACTAGATTGTTACCTTTTATATGTTGATGCTTTGTTTATAGATTGATATTCAAGCATTTAAGATAGGAGAGTCATTGGCAGACTTGCCAAGCTAGACGTTCGATGATATCGACGCATAGGAGGAGATGTTCTCCGATTGTAGACACTCGATATAGACAGGACCGAAGTCTAGGAATAAGACGTACCGCCACCACGATTGGGAGAGTAGGTGGGAGACTTGTTACGTCTTATTCACACCGGGATCCCTAGACTTAGATATGAGTCGAGTCAAAGAATAAGAGTCGAAGAGTTTTATCTGTATTCACTAATGTGTCATAATTACTGAGTTATGTGTTATGATTTTGTATTTATTGCATGACATGCATGTATACATGTTTATACTGGGATTTGTTCTCACCGGAGTTTCCGGCTGTTGTTGTGTCTGTATATGTGCATAACAACAGGTGGGGCATGATCAGGGTCACGCAGAGGATGAGAGATCGAGATAGCGTGGAGATCACGGGCGTAGAAGATCACTAGTTGTTGTTACTAGACATGTACTGAATTTCTAAACACTAGTATGTTAATTGTAATTGAACATGGGAATATTATTTGCAGCTAAATAAGATGACAGTATTTTATATGATGTCTTATGCTTGTTCATATACATTTGAATAAATGTTAAAAGCAAAATTTTGACCCACATTTTCTAGCAAAGATCCAATTAATCCCCAAGATAATCGAGTTAGAGCCCGGGTCCCCACAACAGGTGGTATCAGAGCGATAGGTCCTTTAGACTGAGATAGAAGAGAGTGAGCGGGGTAGATCGAGTTGTCTTCGTTGCTTATATCATGCTAGCACACGTCATGGCTTATTGCTTTCCCTATTACATGTTGTCTTGTTATCTGAGTTGATTACAACATGTAATTGCAAAGACTGAATCGGAACCGATTCTGGATCAGAGGTATATGATCAGAGGAGGGCTGAGACATATTTTATAGATTGTGTACTTATCCGTTTGATAATCAGATATGCCTCCTCGACGAGTACCGCAACCAGTAGCAGGTCAGGCACCAGAACATGGCAGTACTTCCAATGATCCGATGGATGTGACCGCTACACTGATGGAGACCTTGTTAAAGCGGTTTTAGTTGTTCCGACCACCTACACTGAAGGGCACAGAGAATTCAGTTGAGTGTGAAAGCTGGTTAGATGACATCGAGATGTTATTTGATTCTCTTGACTACACCGATGAACGACGAGTTAAACTGATTGGGCATCAACTGCAAGAAGTTGCCAAGAATTGGTGGCTTACCACAATGAGGGCCTTGGAGCATCGTGGTACAGAGGTCACTTGGAAGGTGTTCAAGACAGAGTTCTATCAGCGATTCTTTCCCGTCTCCTATCGAAAGGACAAAGGTGCTGAATTTGCCAACCTGAGACAGGGACAGCTGAACATCGAAGAATATGTCGCTAAGTTCTCCACCTTGCTCCGATTTGCTCCCCACATTGCTGGGAAAGACGAGGCCGTTGCGGATCAGTTTATCAATGGCCTGAATCCTGAGATATTCACTTTGGTGAACACGGGACGACCCAACAATTTTTCTGATGCCTTGAACAGGGCGAAGAGAGCAGAAGCAGGGTTTCTTAGGCAACGAAGCACTTCTTATACCACTCCGACTCCTAGACCACCCCAGCCCTTGGGTCAGTATCAGCAACCACCTCCCAGATTCGAGAGTGGTGGTAGTAGCAGTGGGAGAAAAGACAGTTTGAAAGTGAAGGGGAAGCAGTTCAAGAAATCAGGGAGCAGTTCGTCGAGCTCCAGTGGGCCGAGATAGACAGGGTCAGGCCAGAGATCAGAGTATACAGGGGTTTACTGTAGTTCCTGTGGAGGTAGACATGCCACCGAGCAGTGTCAGGGCGTGATGGGTCGCTGCAAAATTGCAGACAGCAGGGCCACTTCGCCAGGGTCTGTCCACAGAGAGGTACACAGCAGCCTCAGAGTGTAAGAGCATCTAGCTCTGTAGCTCAGCCTGAGAGGCAAGCTTCATCTGTTCATTCATTCCAGCCAGCCCCTACATTGACACAGCCTAGAGCTAGAGGTAGCCAGACAGTGAGCCAACCTCCCAGACAGCAGGCTCGAGTGTTTGCACTGACAGAAGAGCAGGCTCAGGATGCCCCTGATGACGTGATAGCAGGTAATTGTTCGCTTTGCGGTTATCCTGCTTATGTTCTGATAGACACAGGTGCATCACATACATTCTTATCTGAGCGTTTTGCATTGACATATGCATTGCCTATTGAGTCGTTGTCTACTGTAGTGTCTATCTCTTCTCCTTTGGGGACAGGGTTGATATCAGTGATATCTGTTAGATCATGTTTACTACAGTATGATGGGCATGAGATAGATTTAGACTGTATTGTACTTGGGTTATCTGATTTTGATTGCATTATTGGTATCGATATGCTAACCAAGTACAGAGCGACAGTAGACTGTTTCCACAAGATTGTTAGATTCAGACCAGAGATGGCTGAAGAGTGGAAGTTCTATGGCAAAGGGTCTAGAGCTAGGATTCCTTTGATTTCAGTATTATCTATGACTCGATTACTACAGAAAGGAGCAAAAGGGTTCCTTGTCTATTCAGTTGATTTACTGAAATCGAGTCCTGCCTTGGCAGATGTACCAGTGGTTCGCGAGTTTGCAGATGTGTTTCCCGACGAGATTCCGGGATTGCCTCCAGTTAGAGAGGTAGATTTTAGCATCGACCTAGTACCAGATACGGTTCCTTTTTCTCGAGCTCCTTATAGAATGGCACCGATAGAGTTGAAAGAATTGAAAGAACAGCTTGAAGATTTGCTGGCCAAGGGATATATCAGACCGAGTGTAGCTCCTTGGGGCGCACCAGTGCTATTCGTACAAAAGAAAGACGGTTTGATGAGATTGTGTATCGATTACCGGCAACTGAACAAGGCAACAGTAAAGAACAAGTACCCATTGCCTCGTATCGACGATTTGTTTGATCAGTTGCAGGGATCCTCTGTCTATTCCAAGATCGATCTGAGATCTGGATATCACCAGCTAATAGTTAGAGATGTTGATATACCAAAGACAGCATTCCGAACCAGGTATGGACATTATGAGTTTATTGTCATTCCTTTTGTTTTTACGAATGCGCTAGCGGTGTTTATGAGTCTGATGAACCGTGTCTTTCAGAGGTATCTGCATGAGTTTGTGATTGTTTTCATAGATGATATTTTGGTTTACTCAAGAAATGAGACTGATCATGCTGAGCATTTGAGAATTGTGTTGCAGACGTTAAGAAATGAGCAACTGTATGCTAAATTGTCAAAGTGTGAGTTTTGGCTGAGACAGGTTGTCTTCTTGGGTCATATCATATCTGGAGACGGTATTTCTGTTGATCCGAGTAAAGTTGAAGCTGTGATCAGTTGGCCGAGACCGACTTCTGTGCCAGAGATACGCAGTTTCATGGGTTTAGCAGGATAATATCGACAATTTAATAAAGATTTCTCCAGTATTGCGAAACCGATTACCCAGTTGACACAGAAAAATACTCCATTTGTGTGGTCTGAGGATTGTGAGTCTAGCTTCTTAGAGTTGAAGAGACGACTAACCAGTGCTCCAGTATTGACGATACCTTCAGGTACAGATGATTTCGTTGTATATTGTGATGCATCACACAGAGGGTTAGGATGTGTTCTTATGCAGCAACAGCATGTTATTGCCTATGCTTCGAGACAGTTGAAGCCACACGAGACTCGATACCCAATTCATGATCTTGAATTGGCGGCTATCGTGTTTGCACTGAAGATATGGCGACACTATCTGTATGGCGAGAAATTTGAGATCTACTCTGATCACAAAAGCCTGAAGTATCTGTTTTCTCAGTCAGAGTTGAATATGAGACAACGACGATGGCTTGATCTGCTGAAAGACTTTGATTGCGAGATCAAGTACTATCCAGGGAAGTCAAATGCAGCAGCGGATGCCTTGAGTCGAAAGGTATGTTCCCTATCCTTATCGACGTTAGGTGTTTCGAATTTAGTTGAAGATTGCTGTTTGTCTGGATTAGAATTTGATACAGATAGTAGGCCGTTGCGACTTGCCACTATTCAGTGTGAACCAGATTTGATTGCTCGCATCAAAGAGGCACAAAGAACCGATCAGAATGTTCAGAAGTCTATTGATATGGTCAGATCAGGACATATTTCTGAGTATCAGGTACGTGATCATGTGTTGTATGTGAATAACAGTCTTGTAGTGCCAGAGGTTTCTAAGTTGAAACAACAGATATTGTCAGAAGCACACTGTAGTCGGTTCAGTATTCATCCTGGTGGCAGAAAGATGTACAATGATCTGAAGACACAATTCTGTTGGAACCAAATGAAGCCAGATATTACAGAGTTTGTGTCTAAGTGCTTGAATTGCCAACAGGTGAAGGCCGAGAGAAAGAAGCCCGGAGGGTTACTTCAGAGTTTAGCTATTCCTGAATGGAAATGGGATCACATTTCCATGGATTTCATTACGAAGTTACCACGATCATCTCGGGGTTGTGATTCGATTTGGGTTGTGATAGACAGATTGACCAAATCAGCATGCTTCATTCCTTACAAGATGACATACCGACATGATCAGATGGCAGATATATATGTCAGAGAAGTTGTCAGATTACATGGTGTGCCGAAGTCGATCGTATCAGATCGTGATCCACGATTCACTTCACACTTTTGGCACAGTCTCCAGCAGGCTCTAGGTACGGCTTTACACTTGAGTACTGCTTACCATCCCCAGACGGACGGACAGTCAGAGCGGACTATCCAGACTTTAGAAGATATGCTGAGAGCTGTAGTACTAGATTTTGGTACTAGTTGGCAAGATTCACTAGCTCTTTGTGAATTCTCGTACAACAACCGCTACCAGACTAGCATCGAGATGGCACCGTTCGAAGCTTTATATGGAAAGAAGTGCAGATCTCCGTTGTACTGGGATGACATCACAGAGGTACCAGAACTTGGGCCTGATATGATTCGTAAGATGGCTGAGAAAGTAAAGATAATTCAGAAGCGAATGAAGACAGCACAAGATAGACAGGCAAAATACGCGAACATCAGACGTAGACCGTTAGTGTTTGAGCAGGGAGACAGAGTATTCTTGAAGATTTCTCCTTTCAGAGGCGTTGTCAGATTTGGCATACGTGGGAAATTGTCTCCTCGATACGTCGGTCCGTACGAGATTCTTGAAAAGATTGGCGATCGTGCGTATAGACTTGCTCTTCCTCCTTCTCTATCAGGGATACATGACGTCTTCCATGTATCGATGTTGCGTAGATATATGCCAGATTGTTCTCATGTCATTCAACCTGAAGAAGCCGAGTTAGATCAGACTTTGAGTTACGTTGAGCAGCCGATTCACATTCTTGATCGGAAAGAGAAACAGCTCAGAACGAAGATTATTCCATTAGTGAAAGTTCAGTTGAGTCATCATGGGAAGAAGCGACTTGGGAAACAGACTCAGAGATAAGACAGAGATATCCAGAACTATTTGCATGATGTGAGTTTTATTCGGCTTTTGATCATCGTTTCTTTTATATACTATTACTTGATTACCTGCGAGTTCGAGAACGAACTCATAATTAAGAGGGGGAGAAATGTAATGCCCTAGATTTTAGGTGGATAAAATGAAATGATGAAGTGTTGCTTGAAGAATAGACCGCACCCGCACCCCAGTATCCACCGCACCCGCGGTCCAAGACATACCGCACCCGCGGTGCGACGTGCAGAATGAAAAATAAGCCAAGTGTCCTTGCCATGCATATATAAGGTGTGTTGTCTTCATTTCCTTCCTTCTTCAGCAGCAAAGAACCGAGAGAAAAGCAGAATTTCTTCAAAGTTTCATCCTAGCTTAGAATTGAGCTTCTGCAAGAGTTAGCTATCCAAATTTCGATCCGAACATAGATTCATGCTCGTCATGCCATAAGCTTCAAAAGGATGTAAGTTTTGTTATATTCTTATTTGATTTGGCAATAGGATGTTGGGGAGAAATCAGATTTGATTCTATGATATGTTTTTATGATTATTATGACCTCATACTCGCAATCGGATTGAAGAACGGATATGATATGCGATCTTTTTATGTTCCAGCATGTATTGACTTGGGTATATGCAGATTTCAGTATAGTAGATGTTACTATGATGAGAATTATGAGTGGTTGGTTATAGATTATTAATGTTGGATTGACCGGTATCGTGAGATTACGTCGTTATGCCGTCAAAATGTACCGAGGTTTGATATTGAACCGTACTAGTATTGCTTGAAGTTAGAGATTGATATGGTGCATTGTATATATGATATTTCAGATTGGGTTTGACAGATTAGATATCAAGAATACGAGACTTCGACTTCGACTACGACAAAGACTGTGCAACGAAAGGTATAATTCATGTTGATTCGGGAAGACATAACTCGAATTAGATCTGATTTGAGTTTCCCAAAATCACATACTAGATTGTTACCTTTTATATGTTGATGCTTTGTTTATAGATTGATATTCAAGCATTTAAGATAGGAGAGTCATTGGCAGACTTGCCAAGCTAGACGTTCGGTGATATCGACGCATAGGAGGAGATGTTCTCCGATTGTAGACACTCGATATAGACAGGACCGAAGTCTAGGAATAAGACGTACCGCCACCACGATTGGGAGAGTAGGTTGGAGACTTGTTACGTCTTATTCACACCGGGATCCCTAGACTTAGATATGAGTCGAGTCAAAGAATAAGAGGCGAAGAGTTTTATCTGTATTCACTAATGTGTGATAATTACTGAGTTATGTGTTATGATTGTGTATTTATTGCATGACATGCATGTATACATGTTTATACTGGGATTTGATCTTACCGGAGTTTCCGGCTGTTGTTGTGTCTGTATGTGTGCATAACAACAGGTGGGGCAGGATCAGGGTCACGCAGAGGATGAGAGATCGAGATAGCGTGGAGATCACGGGCGTAGAAGATCACTAGTTGTTGTTACTAAACATGTACTGAATTTCTAAACACTAGTATGTTAATTGTAATTGAACATGGGAATGTTATTTGCAGCTAAATAAGATGACAGTATTTTATATGATGTCTTATGCTTGTTCATATACATTTGAATAAATGTTAACAGCAAAATTTTGACCCACATTTTCTAGCAAAGATCCAATTAATCCCCAAGATAATCAAGTTAGAGCCCGGGTCCCCACAATTTAAATTCAAAGAGTAAGGATGATAATCCTGATACTTTTGAGAATGATGATACCTTAAATTCTAAAAATAATATGTTGAATGATAAATCATCTGAAATAGTAAATGAATCAAATAAACCTCCACCATTTCCTCATGCATTAACAAATCATAAAAAACAAAAAAATGATTCTGATATCTATGAAGTTTTTAAACAAGTAAAGATAAATATTCCATTATTAGATGCTATTAAACAAGTACCTTCCAATGCAAAATTTTTAAAAGACTTATGTACTGTGAAGAGAAAATTGCATGTGAAGAAGAAAGCATTATTGGACTGAACAAGTAAGTTCTATTCTTCAAAACAATTCTAGTTTAAAATATAAAGATCCTGGTTGTCCAACAATTTCATATATTATTGGAGAAAATAAAATTAAAAAGTTTTGTTAGATTTGGGAGCAAGTGTGAATTTACTTCCTTATTCAGTTTATGAAAAACTTAATTTAAGAGAATTAAAACCCACTTTTGTTACTTTTTTACTGGCGGATAGGTCAATCAAAATACCTAGAGGTATTGTAGAAGATGTGTTGGTTCAAGTTGATAAATTTATATATCCTGTAGATTTTATTGTTTTGGATACACAACCAATAGAAATACATAAAAAAAATTCCAGTAATATTGTGACGACTATTTCTAGTAACTTCAAATGCTTTATTTAATTGTCGAAATGGAATAATGAAATTGTCTTTTGGAAATATGACTCTAGAACTTAATGTGTTCAATTTATGTAAACAACCAAGTATAAATGAAAATGAATATGATAATGAAATAGAAACAATTGTGGAAGAAAATATACAAGAAGAAAACTTAAATCAACAATTTGAAGTTTTTTCAATAGAAAGTTTTGAGTCTGAAAATAATTTTAAAGAAGATGATAATACAAAACTTAAATTAAAAGTTTTACCATTAGAATTGAAATATGTATTTCTCGGAGAAAATAAAACATTTCCTGTTGTAATTTCTTCCACTCTTCTACCAAATCAAGAAGAAGATTTAATTAAATTACTTAAAAAATATAAAAATGCAATTGGATGGACTTTGAAAGATATAAAAGGCATAAATCCTTTAATTTGCATACATAGAATTCACTTGAAAGAAAATGCTTAAACATATCAACAACCACAAAGAAGGTTAAATCCACATATGAAGAGAGTTGTTAAGAATTAAGTACTAAAACTATTAGATGCTGGAATTATCTATCCAATCTCAGATAGTAAATGGGTATGTCCAACACAAGTAGTACCAAAAAAGCCAGGTATCACTGTTATAAAAAATGAAAAGGGTGAATTATTACAAGCTAGATTTCCATCTAGTTGGCGTATGTGTATTGATTACAGAAAATTAAATGATGCAACTAGAAAATATCATTTCCCACTACCATTTTTAAATGAAATTCTAGAAAAAGTCGCAGGTAACTCTTATTACTGTTTTCTTGATTGATATTCGGGGTATTATCAAATACCTATATCATTAGAAGATCAAGAAAAAACTACTTTCACTTGTCTTTTTGGAACTTTTGCATTTAAAAGAATGTCATTTGGTTTGTGTAATGCTCCGGATACTTTTCAAAGATGCATGTTAAGTATTTTCAGTGATATGATTGAAGAATTTTTAGAAGTTTTTATGGATGATATAACTGTTTTTGGAATCTCATTTGAAAATTGTAAGAAGTATTAAAAAGATGTGAAGGAAAAAATCTTGTTTTAAATTGAGAAAAATGTCATTATATGGTTAAATTTGGGATTGTTTTAGGACATGTGATATCTGAAAAAAGAAATGAAGTTGATAAAACAAAAGTTGATGTTATTGCTAATTTAACATCACCAAAAATGGTCAAAGAAGTTCGATCATTATTGGGTCATGCAGGATTTTACAGAAGGTTTATAAATGTGGGGACCCGGACGCTAATTCATTTCCTTAATCGTTATTAATATCAAATACACAATTAAGTAATGTGGGAAATAAATTTTTTTTTTTTAAAATGCAATGCGGAAACGTAATGTACATATAAATCTAAAAGTACAAGTCCTGTACTAAATACATTTACTAGGTTCAACGACATATCAGTGCTGAATCCTAATCTACTTCTGAGCCCGGATCTCCACGCTAACTAGTCCTGACTCGTTCTCTTCTTGATCCCGATCCTGTCCCACCTGTTGTCATGCACACATACAAACAAGACAACAGCCGAATAACTCCGGTGAGAATTACATTCCCAGTATAAACCATGTATACATGCAATCATACCGACAATATAAAAGCATATAACAGGCATTCATAACATGTATCAAAATCAGAAACATGAATCAAATATTCATCGCATGTATCAAAATCCGAAACATGAATCAATATCAATAATAAATCATATTCTAAAGATGTACCATAATCAGGAACATAATTCAATATCAAGCAATGAATCACTCTCCGTGATTCTCAGACTCAGACTCGACTCAGTCCTAATCTAGGGATCCCGATCAGAATAAGAACATACACCCACCTACACTCCCGATCGGGGTGGTAGTACGTTCTTATTCACGGACTTTGGCCCTTTCCATACCGAACATCAGTAATAGAAGAAACTCCATTTCTATCCACTTCGATATGACCAAACGTCCGATGTCCTGACCTATCCGTCAAAGACTATGGCACTTCCGCCATACACTATCCTGTGACAAAGTGCAATGGGCCAATGACGATTCCTAACTATCCGGCCCTTCTATCACAAGACCAATCATTTAATACCTGCTATCTATAAATCAATAGAACAAGCATATCAATTCATTCATTAATTGCTAATATCAATGCAATAAAATAAAGTATGTGATTTAGGGAAACTCGAGTCAAACATCACTCGAGTTGTGCAATCCCAACTCAACATTAATTTATACCTTTATCTTCTCCGTTTGACGAAGTCGAAGTCTCGAATTCAACTCTCTCCATCCCCAATCTGGCAATGACAATATCGAACAGGCACAATATCAATATATAACTCTATTCAATACCCGTTCTGATCAATACTCAAATCAAAACACAATCTTATCAATGTCACGATACAACAATACCATTTCAATCAATACTGAATCTGATCAATATCATTCTACTGATGTTTCGACGGCATAATAATACAGTATCGATAACCCCGTCACTCTCAACATCACAGATATAATAACCAAACTCATAATCAATAACAGTACAACTCTGATATCGAATCTCAATCAAATCAACTCCGAAAATCATAACAATTAAATACACAATCTGTTCTTCGATCTGACTTCAATTATACGATGTCTACTATATCAAGAACACTATATATCAATCACATCTGATTCTGGAAATTTCATAATTTCAAATCATGTCTAAATGTAACAAAACTTACGTCCAGTTGTAACCTGCGCCGATAGAAACACAGTACTGAAGTCGGATTGTAATTCGGACGGCCGGATCTTCCCAAATCACAAATCTAAATATCAAAAAGGCATAAGGATTATTTCTTAACCTCCCACGACCCTTTTCTCGGAATTCTGAAGAAGAAATGAATTTGCTATAAATATATATATCGCATGTGGAGACCAAGTGGCTCATTGCATGTTCTGCACGTCTCGCGCTCGGGCGGACATAAGTTACCGCTCGGGCGCGGAAGTTTCTGCCGAGATACTCAGCTGAACATCTCCTGGCGCTCGGGCGGTAATATTCTACCGCTCGGGCACGAGATGTTCTGTCCGAGACATATCTTTATCGACCATTGGCGCTCGGGCGGTCACAAACTACCGCTCGGGCGCCGAACCTTCTGTCCGAGTATTCCTCTTGTTCAACATTGGCGCTCGGGCGGTCTTTTCCTGCCGCTCGGGCGCCAAATGTTATGTCCAACCTCTTGGCTTATAATACACCGACTCCCGGCTTCTCCTTTCACGTCTTATTTTAGCTCCTGAAATCTCAATTCTGTCAATTAATCAATATCTGATTACAGTACTAGAATCTCGGGCATTACAATAAAAAATTTCAGGATAATATCTAAACCAATTTCAAATCTTTTACAAAAGATACACAATTTGAATGGACTAAAAAATATGAAAATTCTTTTAAAAAAATAATTAATCTTTTAATTACATCACCTATTTTACAAGCTCCAAATTGGTCTTTACCATTTGAATTAATGTGTGATGCAAGTGATTATGCTATAGGAGCTGTGTTAGGACAAATAAAAGTAGGAAAATCTTATGCAATCTATTATGCTAGTAGAACCTTAAATAGTGCCCAAATAAATTATTCAACTACTGAAAAAGAATTACTTTCAGTAGTATTTGTATTAGATAAGTTTCGATATTATTTAATTGGTTCTACTACTATTGTTTACACAGATCATTCTGCTGTAAAATATTTATCACATACACAAGATGCTAAGCCAAGATTAATACGGTGGATCTTATTGTTACAAGAATTTGATATTATAATTAAAGATAAAAAAGGAAAAGAAAATGTCGTAGCCGATCATTTATCTAGAATAATGACTGAATCATCTCATAATGAAAAACCAATAAATGAAAATTTTCCAGATGATCAGTTGTTTTATGCTACTATTATGCCATGGTTTGCTAACATTGTAAATTTTCTTGTGACAAATAAAGCCTTCTCATTGGAATTCACAGGATAAGAATGAATTCTTGATAGAAGTTATAAAATTTTATTGGGATGATCCTTACTTGTTTAAGTATTGTCCTGACCACATTTTTCGACGATGCATACCCGACAATGAAGTAAGTAATGTTATTAAATTTTGTCATTCTGAAGCATGTGGAGGTCATTTTTCATCAAATAAAACAACTACAAAAATCTTACAATGTGGATTTTATTGGCAGTCTTTATTCAAAGATACGCATTTATTTTGCAAATCTTGTGAAAACTGTCAGAAGATGAGATCAATTTCAAAATGAAACATGATGCCTTTAAATCCAATCATAATTATTGAAATATTTGATAGTTGGGGGATAGATTTTATGGGTCCATTTCCATTATCTTTTGGATATACGTACATTTTAATCGCTGTTGATTATGTTTCAAAATGGATTGAAGCAATTGCATGTAGAACTAATGATCATAAAGTTGTTATAAAATTTTTAAAAAAAATTATTTTTAGCCGATTTGGAATACCTAGAGCAATAATTAGTGATGGGGGAAGTCATTTTATAAATAAATCATTTTCTTCTTTGTTAAGAAAATATGACATTACACATAAAGTTTCTACCCCATATCATCCTCAAAGTAATGATCAAGTTGAACTTGCAAATAGAGAAATAAAACAAATTTTAGAAAAAACAGTTAATCCAAATAGAAAAGATTGGTCTTTAAGATTAACTGATGCATTATGGTAGAACTGCATTTAAAACATCATTAGGGATGTCACCATATAGGTTAGTTTTAGGTAAGCATTGTCATTTACCGGTTGAACTTGAACATAAAGCTTATTGGGCAATGAAAGCATTTAATATTAATTTAGATGATGCATCTAAATTAAAAAAATTGCAATTAAATAAACTTGAAGAATTAAGAAACGATGCATATGAAAATTCAAAGATTTATAAATATAAAACTAAAGCCTTTCATGATAAAAATATTATGAGAAAGTCATTCGAAATTGGACAAAAAGTTTTACTTTATAATTCTCGCTTGCATTTAAAGCCTCGTATCAAATCAAACCAGTCTTTTTCATAAATAATATATTGTTTTACAATGACAAGGAAATAAACTTTTACATCAGAGTTTTTCAGAATCTAAAAAAAAGGAATACAATTTCTTGAGTTCTCGAATTCTGATCACCATCCCCAAAACGCTTCTTGCTCTTCCTCGTTCATTTGTTCTTCATTTTTATCTGAAATTTGTAAGGAGTGAGTGTTTTGGGAAACACTCAGCAAGTGGAGGTCGATCGATTCCGGATATACATATAGAACTTAATTCTTTAAAAATTTCTTTTAACATAATTTCATAACATACTTTCAAAATTCAATATTCTTGACTTGACACAACAGAAACGAAGCGAATAAAAGACGGAGCTTATCAAATGATTCAGAACAGAACATAAACGATTCAGATCATTCCGGAGCAGACAAAACACACTGTTACTCATCTCATTTCCATGGTCGAATTGTCCTCAATATGTTAGTCCTCTAAGGGGTGAGGCCAGAACATGGTTTTATACCCACCAATGGGGGCCAGAACAGAACATGGTTTTATACCCACCAATGGGGGCCAAAACAGAACTACAATTCTCGTCCCATTTCAAATTCGAATCGTAACAGTGCAACAGAATTCAGAAGTAACAGACAGAAGTTTTTAGATATTCAGATTTCAGAGTTATTCATACAGACACAGCGGAACCAAGGAATTCGAAGCACAGAAGAGAACACATAATCGATCGAAATTTTAAAATAGAACACATTGTTATTTTCGAAAAAAAGACACACCAACATGCATGTCACGTTATTTATATCAACATTTTAAAATTATGAACGAAGTACATAACAAAGCCCACTTACCGTATGTTGAAAGATGTTTCTTGTTGAAAATCGGGCAGCACTTCGACGTGACCTTAGCAAATGCAGTCTTTAATCAAACAGCACTTCAACGTAGGATTTCCGCACTGGACTGCACGAACCTTAATTTCTTCCTTTTCCTTGCTTTTGGCCGAGAGTGTTTCTTTAGGGGAGGGGGCCGAAACTTTGTAGGTTTTTTTAGGGATTGTTGGAGTGTATTGGGCATGAGAATTGAAGTGCTATTTATAGAGGAATCCTATACCTTTCCACTAGCCTTGGCCGAAATCTTGGCCTCCAAGATTAGTCATTATTGTGTTTCAAATCTCCATGCATTCCTCAAGTTCAAGACTAGCCATAATTGTGGTCCAAAATCTCATGCAAGCTTCAAGAGTCACCTTGATTTTCTAAAGGGTCACTTCTTGCATCATTATTATGTCCTAGCTCTTAGCTCCTCCCGCAGCTCCTTCATGGGTTAACTCAAAAGTTATCTCTTGCACATTTAATTTGTCCAAACTCTTGGCTCATCTTGTAGCTCCCTTTTTGATCTTGTTAGAACGAGATTGGTTGAGCTGCTTTGAGCTGACGAATTGAGTCCTTGAGCTGGGGTTTTATTCCTCCTGTGACAATACTTCAATGGATGCAGTTACTTCTAGCTTGGCCTCCCGTTGGGTTAATCTCCGAGCATTGAAGCTATTTCTTCGAGTTAAGTTAGCTGAAATCTAAGTTAATATTTAAGTTATCTAGTTGGAATAAAAATTTTAGTGCCTAATTTGAGTTAAACTTAAAGTTCGTATTACTTACTTGACTCGTAAAATCACAGTTTCTCACATCCCTCCCTCTTTATTGAAAGTTTCGTCCTTGGAACTTGCGTTAGCTTGATCTTTCGAATAGATGAGGGTACTGAGATCGCATTTTCTCTTCGAGTTCCCAAGTTGCCTCCCTTTCAGTGTGATTTGACCACTGTACTTTGACATAAGGTATTGTCCGGTTTCTCAATACTTGGTCTTTTGAGTCCACTATTCGGGTAGGGACTTCTTTGTATGTGAGTTCTTCGTTGAGGTTTCCTTCAATCATCAGTGGTGCAAATTTGAGTATATGACTCGGATCTGGGACATACTTCCTCAGCTGAGAGATGTGGAAAACGTTATGTATCATGGACATGTCAGGTGGTAATGCTAATCGGTAGGCTAAGGTTCCTACCTTCTCGAGTATCTCGAACGGTCCCACATATCTTGGGTTCAATTTTCCGGATTTACTGAACCGAACCATTCCTTTCATGGGAGAGACCTTGACATAAGCTTTTTCACCCACCTCCAATTCAAACGGTCTTCTCTTCGAATCAGCCCAACTTTTTTGTCTGTCTTGGGCTGTCTTGAGTCTTTCTTTGATTATGGCTACTTTGTCAACGGTTATTTGAATAAGTTCTGGTCTGGTAACAGCTTTTTCTCCGACTTCGTGCCAATATAGGGGCGACCTACACTTTCTTCCATACAAAGCCTCATACGGAGCCATCTCGATGCTACTGTGATAGCCGTTGTTATAGGCGAATTCGATCAGTGGTAACTGTTCACTCCAATTTCCGGAAAAATCCAGCGCACATGCCCGCAACATATCCTCGAGGGTCTGAATTGTCTTTTCGGTTTGGCCATCAGTCTGGGGATGATAGGACGTGCTGAGAGTAATCTTGGTTCCCATAGCCTTCTGGAAACTCTTTAAAAATCTTGATACAAATCTTGGATCTCTGTCAGACAGTATACTTGTCGGGACTCCGTGTAGTCTCACTATGTTTTCCATATACAAAGTAGCGAACTTATCCAGGTTGTAAGTCATTCGCACCGGTAAGAAATGTGCAGACTTGGTCAATCTGTCAACGATTACCCAGATATCATCGTGACCCTGCCTGGATCTTGGTAGTCCTACAATGAAATCCATGGAGATGTTATCCCACTTCCACTCCGGTATTTCCAATAGTTGTAAAAGTCCTCCAGGTCTTTGATGTTCTGCCTTGACTTGTTGACAGGTTAGGCATTTGGAAACAAAGACAGCCACGTCTTTCTTCATTCCGTTCCACCAGTAATTATTTTTTAAGTCTTTATACATTTTGGTACTCCCTAGATGCACCAAAAATCTTGATTTATGCGCCTCGGCCATTACCTCCTCTCGAATTCCATCGATATTTGGCACATACAATCGTTCTTTCATCCAGAGTATCCCATTATCATCTATTTGAAATTCTGGAATTTTTCCTTCTCGGATTTGTGCTCTAATTTTAAGGATGGAGGTGTCTTGACTCTGCTTTAATTTGATGGTTTCCCGTAGTCTCGGTCTCGCTGATAGTGAAGATAAGCTTACTTTTCCAAAATTTCTTCGACTCAATGCATCAGCCACCTTATTCGCCTTTCCAGGATGATAATTGATTACCAAATCATAATCCTTTAAAAGTTCCATCCACCTTCTTTGCCTCATGTTTAATTCTTTCTGGGTGAAAATGTACTTGAGGCTCTGGTGATCGGTAAACACCTCACATTTTACTCCATAAAGGTAGTGCCTCCAGATTTTAAGTGCAAACACAACCGCAGCTAACTCAAGGTCATGAGTGGGGTAATTCTGCTCATACGGTTTCAATTGTCGTGAGGCACACGCAATTACCTGGCCCTCTTGCATAAGCACACACCCTAATCCTTCCTTGGAAGCGTCACTGTACACAGTGAAATTCTTACCATCCTTGGGCAGAACTAGTACTAGTGTGGATGCGAGTTTCGTCTTCAGGGTTTCAAAACTTCTTTCACAAGCTTCATTCCAAATGAACTTCGAGTTTTTCTGAGTAAGTTTGGTGAGTTGAATGACTATCGAAGAAAATCCTTCCACAAATGTTCTGTAGTAGCCTGCTAAACCCAGAAAACTCCTTACTTCAGTCACCGTCTTTGGTTGTAGCCAATCCTTGATTGCTTCCACTTTCTTAGGGTCTACTGACACTCCAAGTTCAGAAATTATATGGCCTAGGAATGCCACACTCTTTAACCAAAATTCACACTTCTTGAATTTGGCATAGAGTTATTTATCACGTAGTGTTTGCAGAGTGAGACGTAGATGTTCTCTATGTTCTTCTTCACTTGGTGAGTATACCAAGATATCATCTATAAAAACAACCACAAATCTGTCGAGGTATGGTTTGAAAACTCGATTCATCAGGTCCATGAATGATGCAGGAGCGTTTGTCAGACCAAAGGGCATTACTGTGAATTCGTAATGTCCATATCTTGTTCTAAAAGCAGTTTTAGGGATATCTTCTGCTTTGACCATTAACTGATGATATCCTGATCTTAAATCAAGCTTTGAGAAAACTTTGGCTCCTTTTAGCTGATCGAAAAGATCATCTATTCTCGGGAGTGGGTATTTATTCTTTATGGTTATCTTGTTCAACTCCCGGTAATTAATACATAGCCTCATGCTCCCGTCCTTTTTCTTTACGAATAGCACTTGAGCTCCCCACGGGGATACACTTGGGCGAATCTGCTTCTTGTCTAATAATTCCTGGAGTTGCTCTTTTAACTCCTTCAATTCAGCTGGCGCCATTCGGTATGGTGCCTTCGATATGGGAGCAGCACCAGGGACCAAGTTGATTTCAAATTCTACTTCCCTATCGGGTATCTCACCAGTAGTTCTTCGGGTAAAACGTCTGGAAATTCTTGAACAATTGGAATATCTTCTAACTTTGGGGCTTCCTCTTTCTTGATCTCATTGATCATGGCCAAATAAATCTCTTCACCTCCTTTTATGGCCTTCCAGGCTTGTGAGGTAGATAGTAGAGATTTCCGTTCTTTAGATTTCCCGTGGTATATGACTTCCTCTTTGTTCGAAGTCTGAAGTCTAATATCTTTCCTTTGACAGTCTACCATGGCATGGTTTTTAGCCAACCAGTCCATTCCAAGAATGATGTCAACCTCAACCATATTGAGTTGAATCAATTCCGCTTTGAAAGTTTGATTGCTGATACAAATTTTACAGTTTCGATACACTTTGTGTGATTCAATTACTTTACTCGTCGGTGTTGCCACTCTTAAGGGTTCACTAAGAGGGTCATGTTTAAGTTTAAGCTTTTTAGCAAATCTTCTAGACACAAATGAATGTGTGGCACCAAAATCAAACAAAGCATATGCAGGCATTTTATTGAGTAAAATGGTACCTGTCACCACTTCGTTGGTATTATCAGCTTCTTCTTGGGTTATCGCGTACACCCGAGCATTAGTCTTGTTTTCATGCTGTTTACTGGGCCCCGTCCCTTTGTCCTTGTTCTTTGGACAATCTTTAATTCTATGACCCACCTTTCCGCACTTAAAACAAGCGCCTGTCTTCCGGTAACATTCTCCAACATGTTTTCGCTGACATGTATCACACCACTTTCCTTCGGTGTTACCAGCAATGCCAGAACTTCCTTTGAAAGACCCCCCTGAATAATTTGGTTTCTTAAACTTGGGACCATTCTGAGTAGATTGATTGTTCATTGGCCTTTTGTTCTTGTTTTCTTCCTCGCGTCGCTTGATATCAGTTTCTGCGCTCAGTGCAGCGCCCATCAAATCCGCAAAGTTGTTTGGCTTGAATACGGCCAATGCTGACTGAATTCGACTGTTGAGTCCCTTCTTGAAACGATGCATTTTTAAAATTTCATCCGACATGATCGTTGGTACATAAGTTCCTAGATCGTTGAATCGTGAAGTGTACTCCATTACTGACATGTCTGGAGACTGTTTGAAGCTTTCAAATTCACCCAACTTCTGTAGTCGAAATTCGGCTGGGTAGTATTGTTTCATAAACTCTCTTTTAAAAATCTACCATGTGATCTTTTCCACTTCCGTCAAAGATGGCGACACAGTTTCCCACCATTTCCTAGCCCGGTCTTCCAAAAAAGGTGTTACAACCTCCACTCTCAGTTCTTCAGGTATCTCAAGTAAATGCAATTGTGTTTCGACGTTCTTGAGCCAGTTGTGACTGACTTCCGGGTCTGGGTTTCCATCGAAAGTTGGAACTCGATTCCTTCTTAGAGACTCATAATGGTATTTAATTCCACGCGGTTGTGGTTCTTGAGGTGGTTGGATGGCGTTAGCTAATGGGTTCACGAATCCTTGCAACGTCGTAGCTACGATAGTGGCTATTGCCATCATATCTTCTTGGCTGAGGTTTACTCTCTGAGGTGGTGGTGGATTTTCATTTTGGTTGGCGCCATGAGGGTTACGGTTGTTTCGGGGTGGTCTGCCTGCCATATCCTATAAACATGTATTTTATTAATTTGTTTGCCACAATATTTAATCAAATAAATCATTTCATTAAATTGTAAAAAATTTTCATACAATCAATCTTTTCAGAATAAATGTTTAATCAAATAGCTCTAGGTACAAGTGGTGCCTATTCTAGAGTTCTTTCCCTACTCATCTATAACTTCACCGTCTCCTTCTGCTTCATTAATTTCTTCCTCTACGGGGTTTTCTTCTAATTGTTCCATGAGTTCTTCCATGTTGATCATTTCGTTTTGCAGGTGCTCAATGTAATTCTGCAGTTGTGTGTTGATGATCAAGGTTGTTTACTTGATCTTGTAGCTCCTGTATTGTTGAATTGCTTACTTTCTCATTGATTTCTTGATCTGCAATCTGTTCCTCCAGACGGCGTTCTGTTTTGAGAAGGCTATCGTCCCGGATTTTGAGGGTAAAAATCCTATCCTGAGCTTTTTTTAACTCTTGCTTGGTGATTTCGTGTCGACGTTCCGACTCTAGATGATAAGCGGCATAACGTCTTATGTCCTCACATAGTTTCTTCTCTTTTTCTCTGGCCTCACGAAGATCCTCCGTCATGCATACATTATTCCCGTGTAACTGGAAATTATCTCTTTCGAGTTTCTCATTTTTTTCTTTTAGTGTTTTAATTTCTGACTCCTTTTCTTGAAGTTGAATTTGAAGTTCATTTATAATTCGTTGAAGATCCATGTTATTTTCCTATTAAAAAAAACAATTTTATACATAAGATACTTATCAAATTTTTAAATATGCAATAGAAGGATAATAGAAAGTTTCAAAATAATTTGGTACACATAGTATTTTCTTAGTCACAAATTTTATTACAACCCAGTTATTATAATGCTAATCTAATCGAACATCTCTCCTCGATCGCTGTCACTGGCGCTGTCATCTCCGGCCACCTCCATCGGTGCTACCTCCTCTTCCTCCATGTTCTCTATCACCAAATGCAGGTAATTATTCTGATCTTCAAGTCTGTCCATAGTGCCATGGAGCTTCGAAATGTACCGATCCTGCCTGGCGTTGTACTCCTCCTGGCGCTAACGGGCCTGAGCAGCACGTCCTCGCTTTATCTCAACTCTATCCAATAAACCCCTGTTAAGTGCAGCTAAGCACGTGATGCGAGCGGAATCGGTCGGTATCTGCAGCAGCTGGCTCTCCGCCAAGTCCAGATGATGAGTCAATCGTTGTACATCGGTTTCTAGTATGAGTCTACTCTCAATAATCTCCTGTTTCTCCAACTTTTCTCAAGCCAGTTGCGCCTTCGGGGTCGCAATTTCTCTAGTCTGATTGTCAATCGTGAGCTAGCGCATGCGAAGGGAACCCCATTAGCATGGGTACGTGGAGCAACCATTTCCTAGGATAAAATCAAAGGCAAAGCATCAGAATCGTATAAAGGATAGAAAAGCACAAATAATAGGAACAAAGTGGTCGTGGAAAAATTTTGATACTAAAAATTGCGAAGCGATTGAAGGGATAGATTTCTGAAGTCTATTCGAAATTTAAGAATTAGATGAAAGTTGGATTTCAAGAACAGATGAAAGTTGGATTCAAATTGGGATGCACTAGGCTTTTGTCAAAATTTGACTTCGCCAAATTTTGTCTATCAAAATCCCAGCGGGATTATGAACGTGGCGGCTCTGATACCACTTAAATGTCACGCCCCGAGTCCAAAGCATCGGTGACATCCGGCATTGTTTAACAATTACATTGAAAACAATAAAGCCTCGTATCAAATCAAACCAGTTTTTTTCATAAATAATATATTGTCTTACAATGACAAGGAAATAAACTTTTACATCAGAGTTTTTCAGAAGCTAAACAAAAAGGAATACAATTTCTTGAGTTCTCGAATTCTGATCACCATCCCCAAAACGCTTCTTGCTCTTCCTCGTTCATTTGTTCTTCATTTTTATCTGAAATTTGTAAGGGGTGGGTGTTTTGGGAAACACTCAGCAAGTGGGGGTCGATCGATTCCGGATATACATATAGAACTTAATTCTTTAAAAATTTCTTTTAACATACTTTCAAAATTCAATATTCTTGACTTGACACAACAGAAACGAAGCGAATAAAAGACGGAGCTTATCAAATGATTCAGAACATAACAGAAACGATTCAGATCATTCCGGAGCAGACAAAACACACTGTTACTCATCTCATTTCCATGGTCGAATTGTCCCCAATATGTTAGTCCTCTAAGGGGTGAGGCCAGAACATGGTTTTATACCCACCAATGGGGGCCAGAACAGAACATGGTTTTATACCCACCAATGGGGGCCAAAACAGAACATGGTTTTGTACCCACCAATGGCGGCCAAAACAGAACTACAATTCTCGTCCCATTTCAAATTCGAATCGTAACAGTGCAACAGAATTCAGAAGTAACAGACAGAAGTTTTTAGATATTCAGATTTCAGAGTTATTCATACAGACACAGCGGAACCAAGAAATTCGAAGCACAGAAGAGAACACATAATCGATCGAAATTTTTAAATAGAACACATTGTTATTTTTGAAAAAAGGACACACCAACATGCATGTCACGTTATTTATATCAACATTTTAAAATTATGAACGAAGTATATAACAAAGCCCACTTACCGTATCTTGAAGGATGTTTCTTGTCGAAAATCGGGCAGCACTTCGACGTGACCTTAGCAAATGCAGTCTTTAATCAAACAGCACTTCAACGTAGGATTTCCGCACTGGACTGCACGAACCTTAATTTCTTCCTTTTCCTTGCTTTTGGCCGAGAGTGTTTCTTTAGGGGAGGGGGCCGAAACTTTGTAGGTTTTTTTAGGGATTTTTGGAGTGTATTAGTCATGAGAATTGAAGTGCTATTTATAGAGGAATCCTAGACCTTTCTACTTGCCTTGGCCGAAATCTTGGCTTCCAAGATTAGTCATTATTGTGTTTCAAATCTCCATGCATTCCTCAAGTTCAAGACTAGCCATAATTGTGGTCCAAAATCCCATGCAAGCTTCAAGAGTCACCTTGATTTTATAAAGGGTCACTTCTTGCATCATTATTATGTCCTAGCTCTTAGCTCCTCCCGCAGCTCCTTCATGGGTTAACTCAAAAGTTATCTCTTGCACATTTAATTTGTCCAAACTCTTGGCTCATCTTGTAGCTCTCTTTTTGTTCTTGTTAGGACAAGATTGGTTGAGCTGCTTTCAGCTGACGAATTGAGTCCTTGAGCTGGGGTTTTATTCCTCCCGTGACAGTACTTCAATGGATGCAGTTACTTCTAGCTTGGCCTTCTGTTCGGTTAATCTCCGAGCATTGAAGCTATTTCTTTGAGTTAAGTTAGCTGAAATCTAAGTTAATATTCAAGTTATCTAGTTGGAATAAAAATTTTAGTGCCTAATTTGAGTTAAACTTCAAGTTCGTATTGCTTACTTGGCTCGTAAAATCACGGGTTCTCACAATGAGTTTATGCCTTTACATGATCCACAATAGGTGTTTGATATTTTCATTTTGTTTTTGCAGATTCTAGTTTATTTCCCGGTTAAGTGGCGGTTAACGGTACTCCGTGACTGTTTAAGTCGGTTTCTTCAGTTTTCCCAAAATAATTGAATTATAAACAATAATATGGACACTTATATTGTGAATATTCGTGAATATTTTTCTTGTTAACCTGATAATGCGTTGAAAAAAATTTATAAAGCTAGATGTGAGCGACTAAGGTTGATGATGTTATATGGCATACTGAATGATGTATGTTTGATAATTGAAGCAAAAGTTCGATTGGTTGGGGAAGCAAGTGAAATAATAATAAGACATATGCTAGGATTTGGTAAAAGAACATATGCCAGAAAGCGAAGAGCTAAACGTATAGGTGGATGTCATAAATGTGGAAGGTGGACTTGTAAGGGGAAATGCAAAAATGTTGGAATGACATCAATGAATAGAGAAGATAAAATTTTATTCATTAAGAATGGTCTGAGTAAAGAGCTTTTGGATAAGTTTCTAGAGGTTCTTGATACACATTCTAGTGGGTACGTGCACAATGAACTTCTTAAACTATGGTGGCAATTCCGACATGAGGAATATCAATATGGACGGTGGAATCAGCCTTATATATAAATATACACAATTTCGTCTCGGTAATCTGACGTTAAAACACATTGTTTGCCAATTTATAAGAAAATTGGATGGGAAGCATATCCTCGACTCATAGAAGATGTTGAAGCCGTTATTGAACGTAAAATCAGAGGAAGATGTGAGTCACAATCACAACTACGCTGTATATATGTGTTTTATTTTTGTCATTTTTATTTTCTTTTAATAATAATAATTTCCTGTTCAAATATTGACTTTTGGAATGTTACGCTTATAAATTCATATGCTGTGATCTAACAATTACAAAAAATATATTTCTCAACATGTCAACATCCATGGTAAGTAAAATAAAAAATATTTGTGTATTTTGTGGATCTAGTACAGGAAAATATTCAATTTATGAAGAAGCAGCAGAAAATCTTGGAATCACACTTGCTAAAAAAAATTTATTTGGTATATGGTGGTGGTGAAGTTGGTCACATGGGAAAAGTTGCAAAAGCTGCGCATACAGGTTGAAGTGAAGTCTTAGGCATTATTCCGATTAATTTAGCAAATTTTACAAGACCAACAATAGGAGAAGAATTTAAAGTGGACAATATGTATGAACGAATTACTCAAATGATTAAACATTCAAATGCTTTCATTGCCTTGCCAGGAGGTTTCGGTACTTTGGAGGAAATATTTCATACTGTTTGTTGGGCACAATTAAATATCAACAATAAGCCAATTGGTTTTTAAATGTTTACAATTATTATGATAAACTGTTATCGTTTCTTGATGATGCTGTGGATCAGGGATTTATTTCATTAGCTTCAAGAAGGATGTTAGTTTCTGCTACAAGGGAAGATGAACTTATTGATTTACTGCAAGGATTTAGTCATGCACCAGATCCATTTTTATCTCAACTTAATTGGCCAACATCCAAGATTAAGAAAAGAAAATTCATGTGATGCTAAACTTGTGATTCAACAGTATGTTTTAATTTTTTTAAGGAATGAATAATCTCCTCTTCTTCTTCTATTTCTCCTCTTAGCTTTTTTTTTATATATGAAAATAAAAATATATACATATATATAGTAATAATAATAATAATTTTTAGTTCAATGTCGAGTAAGGTGTCAGTAAAATGCACCTGATACCCATTAGTTAATAATTATTGTGAAATCACAATACGCTAGATTTTAATATTCATTATATTCAAATTACAGATTACAAGAAAAATTAGTTTTTCATATGCACCAATATATATATATANTATAGTGTGTGTGTTTTCAAATAAAATAATTTCTAAAATGTTTATGAGAATATAGTTAAAAGATATGGTTTGTATGGTTGTTAACATGTATGATTGAAAGAATTCTTTTTGTAAAAGTATAACATATACTCATACATCTTTTGTGAGTAAGTGGTGAGAAATGAGAAAACAATTAATAAAATTTTATTGATTATTAAAAAATGGTTAATTACAAAAATATAACTCTCCTAAAAAAAAACTTATTTATTAAAAAAAAGTAAATTAATAACGGGCTGCAAAGTCCTTTGTTCATTGTAATTTTTTTTAGATTTGATTGATGTACTATGATCAATATTAAAAAAAATAAAAAATTAAAAGATTTGTTTTTTTGGATAAGTTTTAAAGATAGTCGGATGTATCCGTTTTATAAATGTTTATAGACATTTATGGTAGAATGTTTGGATAAAATTTTTTTTATGTTATTGTAAAATTTTGCAGTCATGTTATTTAAAAAAAAAGAAAAAAAATAAGGAAAAAAAAAGAGAAAAAAGAGGATTTTATTCTTTGTAAATTTTCTTATTTTGTTTATATTAGTTTATTCAATTGTCTGCTTTAATATTTAGTCTTTTTCAATGAGAGTTAATATTCATTCCAACTCCATGAGTGAAAATCAGCTATTCATTAAATATTTTGACCTGAAAGAATATGGAGTTGAGGTTTTTACAAAAATATTCTTGAGATTATACATGTTATGGTGGGTGGTGTGAATTATCTTTTTGACTATATTACCATAAAAAATTTAGAAATTATATA